>NC_056747.1:262594784-262794784 GCF_019279795.1 Protopterus annectens | reverse complement strand
AGCTGGAATTAGGCACTAGTGAACCCCATGAATGTGGGGGTCCCCTATGCCTTGTTGTTTGGGAGGGCCTCAGTAAAGCAACAGTAGCATCCAGCCATGAAGAAGGTAATACATGGGTGCCTGTTGTCAGTGACAGGGTGTTTCTGGTACCCACTTGTTTTTTTCTTCATCTTAGAGCACCTCAGATTCTGGGAACTGAGATGATGTCATAGTATAACTGCAATCTTTCAGGTCCCCTTTGTAAAAGGAGGGCCTGATTGGTTGCATAATTTTTCTTTTTCTCCCTTTTTTCCTTGGTAGGGTAGCAAGAGTGAATGTCATCTCAAAGTTGGAATGTTTCAGGTCCAATTCTTTCATAACACAGGACCTTTATTGTTGCATCATTTGGCTGACTTTCACTTAATTTTTAATGCCTTGCCGAGGAAGAAGACATACCTGGTTACTGTCACTGAGTTTTCTTCATTTTTTTCTGTCCTGTTCTTCATAAAATTTTTGACTTCCTGGTAAATTAGACAGGATAACAGTCAGTCAGTAAGGCAAGGCATTAGTATTGCATGCATTTTATTGTTTAGGATAGGGAATGCATGTTGATGCAAAGTGAATTCAAGTAATATTTTAAGTTGTCCCTGATTTGTGGACTTTGTCTCCACCATATTGTTCACTTTGCACAGAATTCTTAAGCCAACAATTTGAGATGTATGGAGGAATGTACCTCAAGTTGCGCTTTAAAAAAAAGTTCATATTTCATGCAGTTCCTCATTGAAAGGGTCTGTTGTAGATTCATCATTAAGATTTTTTTTACAACTATCCATTGTGCAGTCAAGTATCTGGTGTGAAAGTAGCAGTGTTGCACAATGGATTGTATTAGCTGAAATCAGTGTAAAACTAGTATTGTTATGAGTTTTGCTTGTGTGTGAGGTGGGGTGGTGTGGGGTGGGGGTGCAGTGTATTTAAAAATAACAATTTGGCTATAATTTTTTGACTTACCATCATAAACATGAACTTTTCACATGATAGGTGGCTGTTTGTGGTGGCTTGGCAGAAGCAGATGTGCATGAAAGTAACTGCTCATTGACACAGGGCTCCAGTGAGTAGCTGTGTCATTTCACAGTGCTTTGTTCTGGTTGAGTTCATGACTACAGCTTTCTCTATATGGAGTCTGCATGTCCTCCCTGTCACTGTATGGGCTTACCTATGTGCTTTGGCTTCCTCTAGCACCCCAAGGACATGTTGTAGGTGAAATGGTATTCCCCCAGTTTACCCGAATGTGAGCATGCAGGTGTGTGTGTGTGTCTGTGTGTGTGTGTGTGTGTGTGTGTGTGTGTGTCTGTGTGTGTGTGTGTGTGTGTGTGTGTGTGTGTGTGTGTGTGTGTGTGTGTGTATGTGTGTGTGTGTGTGTGTGTGTGTGTGTGTGTGTGTGTGTGTGTGTGTCCTTTGTACAAATATCACCAATGTTATCCGTGAAACAGAGCACAAAGGATTAGTCCAGGTAAAATCACTTTAGCTAGCAGATCTAAGAGACTCTCTGATACCATCCCTATGGGAGTAATAAAGATGCCTTGTTGAAGTTTCAAATAGTTTATTCAATAGAGTAGTCAGATGGATGAGTGTTCTTCTTGAAATACATCACATTCAACAGGTCAGTTATTTAAAGGCAGTTACAGAAAATGGTGGGAGGGTCCAGTGGAGCTGATTGGAGGAAAATCTGGGAGATGGAAAAGCAAGGAGGCAATCACAAAGCTTAGAGGTTGGTTCCTTATTTGAATATTCCTGAAGACACTTAAGAATGTACCAGCTCAGCAGCCCATGGATCCTCATTCTTAGTTAAAAGCTTTTTATTTTTATGCCTAACAAACAAAAAAATTACAGCACACCATGAGCTGCCACTATACAACTTTTGTTTGAGATTAGTTAGGCCCATCTTACAGAATGGTTTGTAGCATAGTTTACAGTTTTATAATTGAAAATGTTTGCATTTATGATGCTATCACCAGACTTTATTAGCCTGGTTTGTAACCTCTGGGTCGCAGTTTTAATCAGTGGAGTCACACAATATTGGTGGGCACATACATAACTCTTCTGGGTGCCAATAAAAAGAAATGTAGTTAATAAGTTATCTTTCAAAAACAAGGCATAAAATGCTTCACAGAACATCCAGACCCTTAGAGCTTCTAAGAACCTGGCAGTCCAAAACCAGCTCTGTGCACAGGTGTGAACACAGATGGCTGCTGTAGCTTGTGTGGAGAGATGGGGATGGCATGGTCATTATTTCTTTAATTTTCCTCACAGTCAGACATCATAAAGTTACCATAGCTTGTGTGGTGGCTGGGGACAGTGTGGTCATTATTTCTGTAAATTTTGTCACAAACCTCAGATGAGAGCACAGAAAATCAATATAGGTTATGTAGAGGCAGTGTACTGTCTAGGAACAACAAATTGGAATGCATTAACTGTGATCAGTGATTTTTTTAACTCTCCTCGCAATCAAACATCAGACATCGATATGGGTGGCTATCTTTTAATGACAGACATAGAGGTAAAGAACCATGCTGTTTATATATGTCTGAGAGCAAAACGTTGAAATGTGTTGATGGATTCTATTTGTTCTTTTTGCCAGCCTAACATCAGAGGGGTACACAGAAAGTGTTTACCTTATGGGCATAGGGATGAGGAGGCATGTTGCATTTATGTATAATAATGACCACTTGAAATATATAACTGTGGCCATTTGTGCCTTTACCTTCACCCTAGAGGGATGCACAAAAGCTGTTTTTTAATGGGGGTGGGGGTGGGGGGGTGGGGGGCAGACCTTATTCCTAGACAGGATTTATGTATCATTGCAAACATGTGCCTTTTCTTTTTATTGTGAGCTACTATTTTGTCAGCTTTGAACATTAAGCCTTGGACACAACTTTTTTTTCCCATGAAAGTAAAAATAAGACTGAATTTCATTCCTTACTCACACTTTTTGTTCAATCCAGCACTGAATCAAAAGGTTGGAAAAATGCTCTTAAATGTACCTCAGAACATCTATAACTCCCATGGGCATTGGATGTCAGGAGACCTCCAGATCCCCAGCTTATTGTGCTTCCTTTGGCAGCACATATACTAAAATTGGAATGATATAAAAATTCATTTATTTCCTATACAGTTGCTACCAGGGACATCGGGAGGCATACTTCAGTACAACTTATTTAGAAGGGGGGTAGCTTTTTAACTAAAAAAAAAAAAAAAAGAAGCGTTGGCTCTTTAAGGATGCTTGCTGGGTGCGGTAGCTTTTCAACTAAGAAAAAGCATTGGCTCTTTAAGGATGCTTGCTGGGTGTTGTGATGAAGGCGAACGGGAGCTGACGTCATGTCCAGCTGGCTGCGAGTGGGAAATTAGCTTGAATGGAGCAATCGTTAACAGATAGGAGTGCGAGCGGGAAACAGATCAGGAAAGTATGGAGCAATCAGGTAGTGAGAGTATGTGTGAAAAAGATTGGGAAAGTGTGTGTGTGTGTGTATGCTAATGTTATTTATTAATTTCTAGAGGTTCCATTCATTTCTGTATGAGTGAGAAAGTGTGTGTGTATATGTATGCATGTAAGCTGAACTAGCCGTTCTGTTTAAATGAGAGATAAAGTGCATGTGTGTGTTAGTTACTGTGTGAGAGAGTAGGTGTGTGTGTGTGTGTGTGTGTGTGTGTGTGTGTGTGTGTGTGTGTGTGTGTACAATTATATTATTTATTCTGGAGGTTCTATTTGTTTCTGTAAGAGTGAGAAAGTGTGTGTGTGTGTGTGTATGTAATTTGAACTAGCCGTTCTGTGTGAATGAGAGATAAAGTGCATATGTGTGTGTGTGTGTGTGTGTGTTTAACATACCTCTTAACTGTCCAGATTTAGCCTCATAATTTTGCACTGTTTCTCATAAACTTTGTGGGTTTCTAGCAAATCACAGAGGACTGAAGTTAGTATATTCTTCAGAAAGTACATTCTAGCATATATCATATTATTCTAGCAACTTTCTTAGCTAAAAAGAGCAATATTTAAAATCTATCCCTATCATACCTCTCAACTGTCCAGATTTTCATAGAATGTCTAGATTTTTGCCTCATATTTGTGTTCCATTTCTCCTACAATTGGTGCTTTTCTTGCAAATTACTGGCTAACCATTGAGGACTGAAGTGTAAAAATAATGGCAGGCATTTGAGTTTCAAATCCACATGCTTCAGAAAATTCATGCTAATGTAAAACCTGGAATTATATCAACTTTCTAAGCCTGTAAGGGCAATATTTAAAAAGTTTTCCTATTTTTGGGCCTTTGTCCCCCCATAACTATTGGCTTTGTCCAGATTTCTTGCTTGAAAAGGTTGAGAGGCATGATCCATATTTTGGGCCATTGTATCTCCATTATTTCAGGCTTTGTCCAGATTTCTTGCACTAAGAGAGTAAGAGATATTAGCACCTCTCATCTGTCCAGATTTTTACAGAATTCCCTGATTTTTGCCTCATATTTTTGGCCTGTTCCTCAATATTTGTGGTTTTCTGGGAAAATCACTGAAAATTGAAATAAATAAATATCATACAGCTGAGCTGGACTTCATTTCCTTTAGAAAATGCATGCTAAGACAAATGTTGTTATTCTAGTAATCTTCTAAGTCTGTAAGAGCAATATTTAAAATCTGTCCCTGTTTTAGGCTTTGTCCAGATTTCTTATGCTAACAGGTTGAGAGGTATGAAGGTATGGTGTGTAATGCTCTAGTTAAGGGGGAGGGCAGGTTAGTCACTTAACTTGATCAGGCTTGACCCTGTAACTTGGTTACAGGAGACAGAGCCTGAATTTTCCCTACCAACTACCAGACTGCTGAAGGAACTGTGAGCTCCAATGAAGACAAGAGCCTGACTACCAGACTGCCAACGGAATTGTGAGTTTGGGTTTCAATACATTTTCAGGGTATTATGAGTTTCAGTGCATTTTCAAGGGACTGAGTTTCATTTCATTTTCATGGAATTGTGAGTTTCAAGGGAAGATAAATTTACTGTTGCTCATGCTAAGTCTGTTATCAGTGTGCCACTAACTGTTTTGTTTATCAAATGGCCATCACTATTTGTGTTGTAGAATTTGAAAGCAGTGTTAGTAGCATAATTGCCTTTGGTGCAGAAGGCTGTGGATTCTACTCCCGCACTATTTGGATGGAGTGCTGGTATTGCAGTGCCATTTTGATTGCGGATTATTTGGTGCATTTTAATGGGATATAGGGGTTCTACACTCCTGAGTGCGTCCTCCTTTGTATAAGATGCCTAGTAACTATGAACTTCTTGTTGGTTTGTCAGTCATTCCCTATTGCAATATTACTAGCTTACCATTTTTTAATGTAACATAGGCAATTAATTCTTCAAAGGCAGCAGGCACTGACTTTGTAGATGAAACACCTGAAATGCAAAGTTGTTTGCCAGTAGCAACCTCTTCATTAGTTATAGATCTCTTTAATGTAGAATTATCTAGACAACTTTTACTTCTGTAAAGATTGTGCTTTTTGAATACTATTGGTGGATTGTAATGATGGAAGTTTTAGTGGCATTTTATGGTCGAAATTTTCTGAAATGGGTAGTTTTATCATTATTGTTTCATTGCTTTCTAGAAGAATGTTCATAAGTACAAATTTAAAACACCATTCTAACAAATGGTGATGTATTATACAAGGAATATAATTCATAATGAGGGTGAATCAAAGAACACATACATGTGCGCATGGCCCTATAAATGTGTGCAAGGAACCCATGGTTTAAAAACACTTCAAAGCTAAACGTGATCCTCCACTGTCAGATGCATTTTCCTTTAATGTGGGTTTCATGCCATTTCAGTGAATGTGAGTTTTAAGGGCAGAGAAGTTTACTGCTCATGCTAAGTCTGTTTTCATTGTGAGACTGTATTGTTTAGCAAATGGCTCAGTGTTAGTGCTATTTTATTTCAATATCTGTAATCATTATTGAAGTAAATAAGAAAACACGTTCCCTATATCTTTATTTAAAATATCTATGATAATTCTTTCCATGGCTTTACATACAAGACCAGTCAGACTTATGGTCTGTGGTTATCCAGGTCAGTAGAAGGCCAAACCTTGTGCTAAGGATTAACTGCTGCAGTCCTCCATTCACTAAGGATAAAGCCAATTAGCAGGCTAATGTTGGACAGTGATTTTAGAGTGCTTGATAGCTCATGTTTCATGCTATCCAAGAGGTATCCCAGGATATTATCAGGGCCCATTGAGATGGTATTCTTTGCCTTGGACAGTGCATCGAAGACCTATTTGCTAGTGATAGTCAGAAGAGTTATGGTAGAAGGCGTCTCCTGAGAGGTATTGAGGGGAAAAGGGGGTGAAACTGGAATTAAATTTATCAGCCAATAGGTTTGCTATCCTCTGATTCTTTTTAAGTGGTTCCATTTACAATCTGTTCAGCATACTGTCGTGTTACCTTTGAGGTTGTGAACAAAGCTGATGAAGGCCTTGTGGTTATTCTTTTTCTTTGAGGATATTTCTGCCTCAAATTTGGCTTTGATGGGCTTGATAAGATTTCTGAGTTGCTTATTTAGTTTGAGGGGTTTCTTACCTTTCTGGGTATTGCACTTCCTAGTTTTGGCCATGTTTTTCATCCTTTTGTTATACGACTTGTTGATATTGGGATTCCACCAGGGTGGCTTGTTGTTTGAGTTGGTTCTCTACTTATTCCTTGTGGGTACAGCTGCCTCACTGCAGCTGCTTACATGATGGTATAGGGTTTCTGTAAACAATTTGCATTGTGGTAGCAGAGTTCACATCTTTTTGGGGGATGGAAATTTTAGCATGGTATAAGTCATTAGTACAAGGTTTGCTTTGGAATAATTTCTAAATGTTTGTGGGTCAGATCACATTCACTTGTGACAAGTGTTTGGAAAGGTACATACCAAAAGGGGCATTATAATCACTAAATGAATGACCTAATGAGTGCCAAGTAGTGGGGAATAATTATATGCCTGGGTCTGGATGATATATCTTTAGATATAAGTTGTACAATGGAAAAGGATTTCCCTACAATAGTGAGTATGTTGGGCCCTTTGAAGTCTCACCTTCACGCAAGAGAATGTCTGTTGCAGTCTTTCATTCATCCAGCACAAAACCTGTTTTGAGATTGGTATTGAATAGCCTTTGTAGAAGGTTCAACATATCAGGTTTCAGACTAACAAGTAGGCAGTCTACTATGTTATCCAGTCGGAATAGACATTATGTTCTTGGCTTTGGGTACTAACTTTAGAAATTGTTGAGATATTTGAGGGGGTTATAGATGCAGGTATTTGATGTTTGAATAGTGGAAGATTGGTGGATGAAGTTCAATCTCAATTAGTTGGCCAGTGGATTGGTCATATCCTCTGGTCCAAGTATGTGATATAATTTCTTAGCAGCTCACTGTAGTGCCAGTCATTGTTTGAGATTTCTAGCACAGTTAAAAAAATACTTTGTGGTTTATCTTTCACCTGGGTTTATATTTTTACCTCATATCAGGCTTTGGTTGATTTCATCACAGTCCCGAGTTCCTTGTTTAGTTTAGCGAGAGTGTGTTTAGCTTTCTAAGTTACATTTATTTTTACATGCAGTGAGTATTTTTTCTTGATTATGCTGCCCACAGGGCTTTATTTTTGAATTTGGTGTTGCATTTATTTCTGGTGGGGGAAGATGTGTCTATGGAGCTATTTAAATATGCATAGAGCTTGGCAGTAAATTATTCTCTGCAGTGGAAGCTAGAAACAGGCTTAGTAGAGGGACCCCATCCCCAACTAATGCCCAGTACCCAACATAATCAGAAACCAGCACCACTCAGATACAGTATGTGCACACGAGATCACTTACACTAGCTTACAAGGGGGTTGAGAATGGTGTGGTAATTTTCTTTGACATTTTCAATCAAACCTGAGTGTCTTCATTTGATTTTCCAGCATGTAACAGCATAGGGCTACACATAAAGTGATTGTTTTCATTTTGTGGGAGGGTAGGGAGGCAGTCTGCATTTGCAGATATGTTTTTTGTGTTTTCAAGCTGTTGCCTTCTCAGGATATTGGATGATATCATGTCTGCTTTGAACATTAAACTTTGAGCAAAACTTATTTCTTCCTTGAATTTCTTTTCTTTCCAGTAATGTTGTTCAGACTATCACTGGATCATAAGACTAGAAAAAACTCCAAACAAGTTCCTTAGAGCATGTAACAGTCCCACTGGTTCTGGGACCTAGGGCAATTTTCTTGCTTTAACCAATTTCCTTTCAGTAAAGGCTTGAGATTCACAGAATGTAAGCAGGGTAGTAAGGATGTAAATTTCAACAGCTTTAGTTTTTGCTTGATTGACTCCCATGGGTATACATCTTTATTTATTGTCAGTGGCAGTATGAATGTATTCTGTAATATTCAACTTGTTGTGACATCATGTGTTCCACTTATATATGTATATATATCTATATATCTATATATATCTATCTATCTATATATCTATCTATATATATATATATATATATATATATATATATATATATATATATATATATATATATATATACACTAATTTGTTTGTGTTTTTTTTCCACTTTGAGCGTTATTCTTCAAAACTACCATAATAATTAGTTTGAATCTTCTCTTTTTTTCCTTATCTTCTACATGATTGTCAAACCCTTTCCTATGTAAATATGCTTCTAGTATTATTATATTGTTTTGTAATCTTTGTACTCGTGTTCTTGATGTTAATCTCCATTGACAATGCATTCAATTTTTATTTTCCTGAACTATTAGTGTAATTGGAGCTTAAAAATAAATAAAAAAATAAATAAACTGAGCCCAGCTAAAATGTATTTGTTGTTGGGAATGTAAGATTTACCATTCCATAAGGCTTAGTGTGAGTGTAGGCCATAGGAGTGATCAGCCATTGCCAGGTAACCTATGTGGGTGGAAGGGTGTGAGTGTAGGCCATAGGAGTGAGCTGCGATTGCCAGGTGACCCATGCGAGTGGAAGGGAGGTAGCTGCGGCTCATAGCTTGGGTGTTACCTCGGGAGAGCTCTATATGTTGCACCTCAGACTACAATTCTGCAGAGCACGTGCTGCCAGAACCGGACAGTCCTTTAGTCGGCTTCTGACAAAAGCATGTATGTTTTGAGGAGGCTAGGTTTGAGAGGACTGGGGAGGGCACTAGGAGATGTATGCTGAGTGGGGTGGGAGCAGTGGGGGATGGGAGAGTGCCATGGAAATGCTGAGTGGGGTAGGAGTGGTGGAGGATGGGAGAGGGGCATGGAAATGTTGAGTGTGGTGGGAGTGGTGGGGGATGGGAGAGTGCTATGGAAAACTTAGTCTAGCATATCATTTGATCTAAGGCCAGTCTTATAGGTTCATAGGTTGGTACTAGGCTATCAGCCCTAGGGCCTATACAAACCTAGCCAAACAATTCCCCGGATATTTCTTCCCACAATATTTACCTCCCTGGACCCCTGTCTAGCAGGGCAACTGAAGTGATCCCTGTGGTTAATTTCCCATCTCCCATCCAATCATCAAGGTTTCTTTTGAAGAGGGCCAAGGAGGCGCTCTGCTTGACATGTATGGGTAGTTTATTCCAGAGTATGGGGAGTCTCTGAGTCAGGAACCTATCCCTTCAGCATGTTTTGTTCATTGTGATGACAAGGTTTAGATCCCTGGAGTGTGTGGCTCTGAGGGATTGGGATTTCTTTAGGTGGAGCAGGTCCAACAGCTCAGGGTTTGACATGGCCTTGTATGTTAAGCAGAGATTATCTCTTGAGTAGACGATATGCCACAGATTATAGATGGACTTTTTTTTAGACGGTCAGCATAGGCCATCTGCTTTAGGCCTGTGATTCTTCAGTGAGGTATTTCTGCGGCCTTTCCAGCTGTTGCAGATGTCTTATGAGGTACATACCAAACGGGGCATTGTACTCTATAATGGGTCTAATGAGGGATGAGTACAGTGGGACAATGACCTCCTTTTTTCTGGATGAAAAGCCCTTAGTGATGAGGTGTGCCACATAGAAGGATTTCCTGACTGTTGTGGCGATGTGGTTATCGAAGGTGAGACCACTGTCCACCCGTGTCCCTAAGTCTCTCATCACACTTTCGGTGTTTAGTGTACTGCCACCTATGTGGTAATTCATGGGTACATGTTTTTTCCCAAAGGGGATAACTGTACACTTCTTGGCATTAAACTTGAGCCCATGGCTCTGGCACCAAGCATCTATTTCTGTAAGGCCCTTTTGTAGAATATCCACATCATCTGGGGAGTCAATAATGGCTCCCAGTTTGCAGTCATCTGCAAACTTTGTTAGCCAGAGTCCCTTAGTGTTTGCCTGTACTTCAGAGAAGTAGATGCCAAACAAGAGCGGTCCCAGGACTGGACCCTGAGGTACTCCACTTGTCACTTGTCTGGAGCTGGATTTGGAGTCGGCTACTTTTACAGTCTGGGTTCTGTCAGTAAGCCAGTTGGCAACCCATCGAGTGATGTAGGGATTTATGCCCAGCTTAGAAAGTTTATCTATGATTCCAGAGTGGGGGATGGTGTCAAAGGCCTTGATGAGGTCCAAATAGGCTGTGTGGACTGCCTTACCCTCGTCCACAACTCTGGAGACTGATTCGAAGAAGTCAATCAGGTTCAGGAGACAAGATCGGCCCTTCACAAACCCAGACTGGGTGGGTCCAGTATTTGAAGGTTGCCAATGTCTTTGTTTATAAGTTCCCTGATAATGCATTCCATGCCCTTGCAGATCAGGCTCGTCAGACTGATGGGACGGTAGTTCCCGGGATCCAAGGTGGATACCCTCTTGTTGAGTGGGGTAACTGTAGCTGTGTGCCACTCAGTGGGCACGAAGCCTGAAGTGAGGCTATGATTAAACATGACACTTAGGTGAGGTGCCAGTTCATTTTGTAGTTCATGTAGTACACAGCCCAGGATGTCATCTGGTCCCATGGATGCTGTATTCTTAGCTTTGGAGGGTGCGGATTCTACCTGTGTGGCCGTGATTATCGGAATTTGCAATCTTTTGGTATTGAGATGGGCCCTTTAGGGGGTGAGAGGGGGATGAAGTTGGCACTAAATTTATCTGCCAGGATATTGGCAATATCCTTGGGATCAGTATATTTAATGCCATTCTGTTGTAGCTCAGAGCAGATCAGAGCACTGCCATTTAGATTCTTGACATAACTATAGAATGCCTTGTGGTTGTCTTTGGATTCTGTGGCAATTTTATTTTCGTAATTAGCTTTGGTGGATTTTATGATGGATCTCAGCTTCTTACTGAGGCTGGTAAGGGAGTTTTTTTGCATCCTGGGATTTTTCCTCTTTTCTGCAACAGTTTCTTCCTTCTGTTGTATAGTTTGTTTATGGCAGGGGACAACCAGATTGGCTTCCTTTTTTTGGAGGAGAGCGTCTTGGTTCTTTTTGGGATAGCACGATTCATGCACGAGTGTATGTGGTTGTACAGTGCCTTATTGTAGGATTCAGCAGTCGAACTTTCAGCTCCCGTCTGCATGGGTGCCATGTAGTTGGTCACTTCTGACTTAAGTAGCATGAAGTTAGCTTTGGAGAAGTTTTTTACAGAGGTTTCCTTACTGGGGGGTGGGATGTGGATGTCAGGGGTGATTTGGTATGGTCAGACCTGACCAGTGAGGGGGTGACCACTGGTGTGGAGCATCTATCTCCCATGTTGGTAATGACCAGGTCTAGGGTATTGGAGCCCCTGGTGGGACAATGGATTAGTTGATCCAGGGCATTGGAATTTATGAATCCCAAGAACCGTTGGGAAAAGATGTTGGTACCCGAGTAGTTTTCCCAGTTAATGGCAGGGTAGTTGAAATCATCCAGTATAAGGGTGTTTGGTTGTATCTTAATATTTTCCAATATGTTTAGAAAGGTGTAGTGAGAATCTTGGGGCATGGTGGGGGATCTGTAGCAAGCTACAATTTGGATTGCAGTCTTACCTAGTGTTAGTTGCACCTGGAGAATGTCTGATGCATTGTGTTGTGCAACTACCCTGGAGATGTGAATATCCTTGGTGAATATGGACACTCCTCCACCTTTAGTATTTCGGTCTTGGTTTGGTGGCCGAAAAGTGTGTTAAGAGTTGTAGCCTGATATTGCAGGGGTGCTCTCTGGAGTCTTGAACCAGGTCTCAGTTACTGCACAGATATCGATGTTCTCCATTTTTAGCAGTGCATCGAGAGAGTGCATTTTGAGGTTTAGACTTCTAGCATTGAGTAGCATTACCTTCAGATTTTGCATGCTTGTGTCTGTTACGGTGGTGGTTTTGTCCTTTGAACCTTGCCTAAAAAGGCACTATAGGGGTGGCAAGAGCTTTAGCCAGTAACCTGCACATATGGTTGCTGTAATGTAGCATCACTGCAACTAAATGCCAGTCACTATGAGTCTTCCTATGTGGGAATGGATAACTTGATGTGGTACACAGGCCTGTCATATTGTAAGAGCATTGTAATTACAGTTCAGTCTTTGCCTACTGGTCCAAAAGCTTTTTAGTTTGAGCTGAAAGGTTACTTAGAAGGGCTGGCAGCAACATGGAAGTGTCTAGGACCCTCCCCCCCATCTTGACACTTGGTGGATGTTCCCAAAATACTAATGTTGGCCCTGGCCCTTTAAGGAACAATAAAGGTTTGTAAGGGTATCTGAATAAAAAAAGTGTAATATGAGCTTAGCCTGTTAAGCCACAGTGATGGGGATAGAACACATTTTAAACTGGGTTAGTTAAGAAAGCCTATTAGGGAAGAAGTCCCTATTTGCGTTGAAAACTAGTATCTGTTGAAGTTTTGCTTAACATGTGTAAAGCCTTTTGGAAATTACTGGAACCTCATGGATTTGCCTAAGTCTTGGTGTAAGCAACTTGGACTCTGGGTATTTGTGCTACTGATAGATCTCTGATTTGTAGAACTGAAGACACAGGTGGAATTTGAGTAAGTGATTTGATCATTTTGCTTCTGTAGAAAGATAAAAAGGATGTTTATATTCTTGTTTAAACTGAATTTTTAGCAGCCTGCTCTAGAAACTCTTAACTGAAACTTTCTGTGGCTGCAGCCTCACTGAACTGGGAATCTTTGTTTGAGTACTTTAGGGAAGAAGACAGAACCTTAGAAAACTGTATTTCTTATAAAGAAAAAAAAAATACAAAATCTCATTTTGTGTTTCATGAGTTAAGTGACTCAGAATAAGTAGTGATTGTCTGTGCTCCAGTAAAATTCCTTTTTTGCCATCGAAATAAAAGTGTTCCTGTATCTTTTTTTTTCATGTATGTATCTTTTTCACTTGTACCTGATGATCACTGATCCTTCCTCTAATCAGGCAAGGCCCATTCTTTTCCTAGCACTGGGCATTTCACCCGTTCTCCGGGCAGGAGGTGTCTACAAGTTGCCATTATCCAATCAGCCATGAGGGATCTTTGTGTGCTCACAAGCTCCTTGGCAATGAGGGTGTTTGTAATGGCCTTAACCCTGCCCCTGGGTGAGGGGACATGTGCTGCACATAGCTGTTTTCACACAGTTGTGGTGAAGGCTACCACCAAGAAGTGGCTTGGTGAGTCCAGTGCTCAGCCCCAGACCATGTATTTGCATCACAACTCCCCTTCCAAGGGATCATGACAACGTGCAGCTGGCCCTGGAACACCCACCCTCCAAGGAGAGAGACACTTATCTTCTCTTATAAGCTCCATCAGGTACCAGAGCTTCTAATCAAACTTGGTTTGCCTGAACCAGTGCAGCTAACTGTATCCTCATGTCCTGTTTGATAAATTTGTTTCAGTACACACATGCATATACAGTGGCAGTAGAAGACATCAGACATTGCTAGGTCATTGCATTAGCTGGTGAATGTATATACACTGACTCACTGTTTATACTAGCTGCCATTAAAGCGGTTAATGTATGCAGACTAAGAGTTGTCCAGCAATCATATTTAACATGAGTCATTAAGAAGCAACCCCATTTATTTTCCTCACTAAAAGATGGAGATTATTTTAATAATTGTAAGGATATCTTTGCAGCCCTATTTTTCTTCAGGAAGACTTCTACTCATTATTTTGTGTATGTGTGTGTTGGTTGGGGGTGGTGATAAGCCACATTTGATTTCTGCTCACATCTTTAACATTTGAAAGGTTGTTGGAACTCATTCAAGTGTACCTAATGATGCTGTAGGTGAAAATTCACTCATTTAATAACTAGAAGTGATGTGTGCAAAAAATAGTGATATGAAGCACCATAATTCTGAATCCGTGAGATAACACTAGCAACAGGATCCAGCATCTTAGACTTGATCCCTCCCAAGGCATACAGTTTGGCAGACTGTCCCCCAACACTGAGAGACGTCCTCTTCACTGCTCCTGTAACTACATGCTCTGTCTCCCCCAACACTGAGAGACTTCCTCTTCACTGCTCCTCTAACTACATGCTCTGTCTCCCCCAACACTGAGAGACTTCCTCTTCACTGCTGCTGTAACTACATGCTCTGTCTCCCCCAACACTGAGAGACTTCCTCTTCACTGCTCCGGTAACTACATGCTCTGTCTCCCCCAACACTGAGAGACGTCCTCTTCACTGCTCCTGTAACTACATGCTCTGTCTCCCCCAACACTGAGAGACTTCCTCTTCACTGCTCCTGTAACTACATGCTCTGTCTCCCCCAACACTGAGAGACTTCCTCTTCACTGCTCCTGTAACTACATGCTCTGTCTCCCCAACACTGAGAGACTTCCTCTTCACTGCTGCTGTAACTACATGCTCTGTCTCCCCAACACTGAGAGACTTCCTCTTCACTGCTCCTGTAACTACATGCTCTGTCTCCCCAACACTGAGAGACTTCCTCTTCACTGCTCCTGTAACTACATGCTCTGTCTCCCCAACACTGAGAGACTTCCTCTTCACTGCTCCTGTAACTACATGCTCTGTCTCCCCCAACACTGAGAGACTTCCTCTTCACTGCTCCTGTAACTACATGCTCTGTCTCCCCCAACACTGAGAGACTTCCTCTTCACTGCTCCTGTAACTACATGCTCTGTCTCCCCCAACACTGAGAGACTTCCTCTTCACTGCTCCTGTAACTACATGCTCTGTCTCCCCAACACTGAGAGACTTCCTCTTCACTGCTCCTCTAACTACATGCTCTGTCTCCCCCAACACTGAGAGACTTCCTCTTCACTGCTGCTGTAACTACATGCTCTGTCTCGCCCAACACTGAGAGACTTCCTCTTCACTGCTCCTGTAACTACATGCTCTGTCTCCCCCAACACTGAGAGACTTCCTCTTCACTGCTGCTGTAACTACATGCTCTGTCTCCCCCAACACTGAGAGACTTCCTCTTCACTGCTGCTGTAACTACATGCTCTGTCTCCCCCAACACTGAGAGACTTCCTCTTCACTGCTCCTGTAACTACATGCTCTGTCTCCCCAACACTGAGAGACTTCCTCTTCACTGCTCCTGTAACTACATGCTCTGTCTCCCCCAACACTGAGAGACTTCCTCTTCACTGCTCCTGTAACTACATGCTCTGTCTCCCCCAACACTGAGAGACTTCCTCTTCACTGCTCCTGTAACTACATGCTCTGTCTCCCCCCAACACTGAGAGACTTCCTCTTCACTGCTGCTGTAACTACATGCTCTGACTCCCCCAACACTGAGAGACTTCCTCTTCACTGCTCCTGTAACTACATGCTCTGTCTCCCCAACACTGAGAGACTTCCTCTTCACTGCTCCTGTAACTACATGCTCTGTCTCCCCAACACTGAGAGACTTCCTCTTCACTGCTCCTGTAACTACATGCTCTGTCTCCCCCAACACTGAGAGACTTCCTCTTCACTGCTCCTGTAACTACATGCTCTGTCTCCCCCAACACTGAGAGACTTCCTCTTCACTGCTCCTGTAACTACATGCTCTGTCTCCCCCAACACTGAGAGACTTCCTCTTCACTGCTCCTGTAACTACATGCTCTGTCTCCCCAACACTGAGAGACTTCCTCTTCACTGCTGCTGTAACTACATGCTCTGTCTCCCCCAACACTGAGAGACTTCCTCTTCACTGCTCCTGTAACTACATGCTCTGTCTCCCCCAACACTGAGAGACTTCCTCTTCACTGCTCCGCTCTGTCTCCCCCAACACTGAGAGACTTCCTCTTCACTGCTCCTGTAACTACATGCTCTGTCTCCCCCAACACTGAGAGACTTCCTCTTCACTGCTCCTGTAACTACATGCTCTGTCTCCCCCAACACTGAGAGACTTCCTCTTCACTGCTCCTGTAACTACATGCTCTGTCTCCCCCAACACTGAGAGACTTCCTCTTCACTGCTCCTGTAACTACATGCTCTGTCTCCCCCAACACTGAGAGACTTCCTCTTCACTGCTCCTGTAACTACATGCTCTGTCTCCCCCAACACTGAGAGACTTCCTCTTCACTGCTCCTGTAACTACATGCTCTGTCTCCCCCAACACTGAGAGACTTCCTCTTCACTGCTCCTGTAACTACATGCTCTGTCTCCCCCAACACTGAGAGACTTCCTCTTCACTGCTCCTGTAACTACATGCTCTGTCTCCCCCAACACTGAGAGACTTCCTCTTCACTGCTCCTGTAACTACATGCTCTGTCTCCCCCAACACTGAGAGACTTCCTCTTCACTGCTCCTGTAACTACATGCTCTGTCTCCCCCAACACTGAGAGACTTCCTCTTCACTGCTCCTGTAACTACATGCTCTGTCTCCCCCAACACTGAGAGACTTCCTCTTCACTGCTCCTGTAACTACATGCTCTGTCTCCCCCAACACTGAGAGACTTCCTCTTCACTGCTCCTGTAACTACATGCTCTGTCTCCCCCAACACTGAGAGACTTCCTCTTCACTGCTCCTGTAACTACATGCTCTGTCTCCCCCAACACTGAGAGACTTCCTCTTCACTGCTCCTGTAACTACATGCTCTGTCTCCCCCAACACTGAGAGACTTCCTCTTCACTGCTGCTGTAACTACATGCTCTGTCTCCCCCCAACACTGAGAGACTTCCTCTTCACTGCTCCTGTAACTACATGCTCTGTCTGTCTCAATGAATGTTGAAACTTGTAATTATCTCCCCTTCACCTGCCAGCATTATGACTGCACCCCATACAGTCCCTAGTCGTTTACGACAGAATAAAGACTTTGAAAGAGTATCATTGACCTTGCTAGTCATGTTGGATGGACTGCATTTTACATTTTTGTAGGAGGCTGAGTACATGCTCCATTTTTTCTAGAGCATGTTGGGTATGGGGATACTCTGGCCAGTAATAAAAAAGTATTGGGAACATAAGTGCATGTTCTATTCTAATGGTATGGGGGATGTTCTGGCTAGTTATTAAAGGTAGGGGAGGGGAACATAAGTGCATGTCCTAGTCTAATTATACAGCCTTGCTGACCAATCAATGGTAAGGTCATAATACACAGATCACTAACTCTAGCTGTCTTCCTACAGACTAATGCTGAAAGTTACCCAGTCTCACAACTATCATGGCGACTCCCTTTATTCCCATAAAATAGCTAAGGACTGGAATACACTTTCTAAGCATATGCAAAATGATCCCAACTTGTCCTCATTTTAAAAAAGCCTAAAAGAGTATCTCAATAGCAACTGCCTCTGCCCCTGTATTGCTCCTGGCTAGCTTCTTTCTCCTGTTACTTCACAACCTCCCTCTCGTATACCTGTCTTCAGCATCTTTAAGCAGCTAGTGTTTATACTCCCATTTTTTTTCCCTTTTTTCAAACTGACTTGCATATTCTCTGTTAGACTCTGTATGGATATTGTCAATTGCATTTTTGCTAATACTGCTGTAGATGATTGCATTTTATTTTCTTTCTTGTGTATTTTTAATTGCATATTTTTGCTAATATTCATGTTCATAATATTTTGGAATGTTAACTAATTGTAACTGTACTGGAGTTTTTCTCCCTGGGTCTCTGCTGAAAACAGGCTACTTGCCCAGTCGGACACTACCCGGTTAACAAATGTAAATAAGTAAAATCAGCATGTGTGAGTCTGGTGGTAGGCACCTGCTTCAGATCCCTTGTCTGAAGAGGAAGTAGATAAAGGAGTCAGGACTGTTGCTTTGGGAACCCCTACCACTAAAGGTCCTGCCATCCAGACCTCGTTGAAGACCTTGGAATGTTGTGTATCTTTGTGGCTAGGCAGTAGAGGTCTTACCCTGATGCTTTTGTTCACTCATCTGGAACTAGCAGAACCAAGCTGTATTTTGGGTTTTATTGTCTCTTAAGAACAGTGTTGGGGGTGGAGACCTGAAAAAAGTCAAACCTCACTAAGATTTTTGATATTCCTTTTCATGTCCTAGTACTGGGAATCCACCTCAAGTCCATGTTTTACTGGCCCAAGAAAAAGATGTGTGAAGGGCAGCTTGACATTTGTAGTAAAAAGGGTAAGATTAAGACAGACATGTCTGTGGATGAAGGTTCTGCCATTTTCCTGCTTACTGACAGCATCTGCATCACATGCAGGTGACTTTGGCCATGTGGACGCTCATGCTTGACAACTATTTGGGTCTTTGAGGTTTCAGACAGCTGACTCCCCATCAGCTGATTAGTAGTTTGAAGGCTTTATTAAGCATGCCGTTGTTTATTTATTTTATTAACCAGGTTGGTGGGCTAATCCACAGACAATTTTCAGTCCTAACCCGAGCTAGTGTGGCAGTTACAACTTTCAATATAAAAATAACAATGAGCGAGTATATGCAGGCAATATGTAATGGCTATCAATGGATGTAGAAGTAAATGAGTGAACAATAATTCATTATTATTTAAAATTAAAAACAGTAGCATCTTATTAAGGTAATGAAAGATCTAGAAGTACAGCAGTGGAGAGGAGGCCATTGTTTTTATGATGAAGTATAGTGTTGGTGAAGGAGAGCAAAGTGGAGGTAGTGCTGTGATATGGCCTGAAACCAAATAGTTGTCAAGCATGAATGCCCACATGGCCAAAGTCATCTGCATCTGATCCTTCATCTCCTCCCGCCAAAAAATTAACTGGTCACCACTAAAATACCTCAACCTAGATGAGGCTGTCCACTTCTTCAACAGTACATTCCTCTCCATCCTAAACACCCATGCTCCTGTAAGAAATGCCAAAGTCAGATCCAGGCATGCCTCATGGTTACAAAAGACCACCAGAATCCTAATGAAATTCAGAGATAAGGCCTGGGAGCACTGGCACCTAACAAAAAAAAAACCTCAGGCAATCCTTCCTTGAACTACGCAATAAGGTCAAAAAGCAAATAAAATTAGACAAATCCCTCTACTATAAATCCACCCTAAACTCTACCCACCATAATCCTAAGCAATTCTGGTCCACTATTAACTCTATCCTCCACCCAAGGAAGGTAGACACCCCCCTACCATCCATTCCCCCCTCCTCCAGCAGTATTGCTGAATCCTTCAACAAACACTTCACTGAAACTATAACCTCTCTAAACAAACAACACTTCCCTACATCAGCCTCCCCAACTCCTAACCCTAAAACCCCAACTCCTCTTTTCTTCTTCACCTCAGTATCTACCTCCAACATAAAAGACTTTTGTCAAAACTTAAACCCACCAAACTCGCAGCTGACATCCTCCCCTCTGAATACTTAAAAATTGCAGCTGATGCAGTAGCTTTCCAATTTCAATAGTAATCAACCGTTCCATAACTGAAGGCTATGTTCCCTCTATTTGGAAAATATCCCACATCATTCCCCTCCACAAGGGCAGCCCCTCCACTGACCTCTCCAACTACCGCCCCAGCGCCATTCTCTCCCCTCTTTCCAAGATACTTGAAAAATGTATCAACACCCAGGTCTCCAACTACCTCCTAGCTAATAATCTCTTCTCCAATACCCAGCATGGTTTCAGGCCATATCACAGCACTACCTCCGCTTTGTTGTCCTTCACCAAAACTATACTTCATCACAGAAACAATGGTCTCCTCTCCACTGCTGTATTTCTAGATCTTTCAAAGACCATTGACATGGTATCTCATGAACTACTACTCTCTACTCTCCCAAACCTCTCCTTCTCACAATCAGCCTGCAACTGGTTCCACAGCTATCTACACGGCCACCAGCAATCAGTAATTTGGGATAATAATCTATCTCTTGGCCTCCCAGTTACTCTCGGAGTTCCCCAAGGGTCTATCCTTGGCCCTACTATTCTCACATTTCACTAACAACCTACATACTGCTACCAGACAAGTATCTCTTATACAGTACGCAGATGAGACTACACTCATCTGCTCTGCTCCCACTCTCCCAGAACTCCAACAAATCACACAGGAATCATTCTCTTCTGTAGAAAGCTGGCTATCCAATGCTCAACTCCTACTCAACCCAAGTAAGACCAAACTTCTCCTGTTCCAACCGTCCAAATCCACCCAGAACTCCCCCTACTTCAACCTTCTCGCCAAAGACAATACCAACATCTCTCTATCAGAACACACAAAATTACTCGGCGTGGAGATTGACAACAAACTTAGATTTGACACCCACATATCTCTCGCAATAAAAAAGTCCACAAGAAACTTGGTGCATTATATCGAAGCTGCCAATACCTAACCAAGTCAGCTAGAATCACCATAGCCAATTACCAGCTAATCTCTACACTATCTATGCATCTCCCATACTTAACCTTAGACAGACAGACCTACACAAGCTTTATGCTTGTTACAACAAAATTGCTAAATTTATCACTGGGGCCTCCTACCGCAGCCATCATTGTATCTCCCTTAAAGAACTAAACTGACTAGAACTCCCACAACTCCTTCACCATAATCAACTCGCCCTTGCTCATAAACTTATTAACCACCCCCACAAAATCCCATCCCTTCAAACCCTTCTCCAACCCTATCACTCCACTAGGCCCCTATGATTAAGCAACAAAAATCAACTCATTGTTATCAAACCCAAAAACTCAGCAAGAGAAGCTCTATTTTCCTGTACCATATCAAAACTTTGTAACAATCTTCCCCCTCCTTAACTACCAGCAGCCTTTTCAAGACTGCACTCAAATCCCACTAAAATTTGCACTGGCTTTGTCCTTGCTCTAATCCAGACTAACACTCCCCACCCCTTTCTCCCTCCCCCACTTAGACTCTTAACCCAACTATACTTCCACTACTACTAACTGCAGTCAGAATAAGCTAGTTGACTTTGCGTACTTTAAAATTTGTCTGACAACTTTGTTACAACTTTTATTATAAACAACAATAAGCTATCTTAACTTGCAACCATTTACTGTATATACTGTTAATAATCAATATCTAGTTACTGTATTAATGCCAACAGCCAGTAATTTTGTTTCCTATTGCTTCGACTTTGTATCACTATTTATCATGTACATGTTGTGGAGCTTTTCTCCCCGGGCATTCACTGAAAAAGGACCTGCGTCCAGTCGGAATTTCCCGGTAAACAAATGTAAATAAAATAAATAATAATATAAATAAAAATGAATTAGTACATGAGGAGTAAAGTATACTGTATCATAAGGTTTGCCATATGTGATTGCTGTATGATGTTGCTTAATACCTGATTTTTAATGAATATCCTTGCTAATAAATGTAGTTCTCTACTATTCAAATATGGTTTATTTCTGGCTTTTTCTAATATCTTGCGGCAATGAGGTCCAAGCTGCTGATGCAAGTAGTACCATAATATCAGTTGTGTGAGTAAGTGACTCAGCACCCTCAAGGACAGGGTGGGGGATACAAATACATGCTTCCTGAAGCAGTTTAGAGCCCTGGACTCCTTGCCACTGGAATGGACTGCCATGGCCTGGAAGCTGGGTAACGATTAATTACAGCTATCTACAAGCCTGACAAACCTCTTCAGGGAACTCAAGACCTCATCATCCTTTCTTGGAATATAGGATACCATGTCTAGAGGGGTCCAAATAGATTTCAGTAGATCCTTAAATGTGTCTACTAAAGGAGGCTGCCGCCGGGAGGCTTGGTCCAGAGCTCTGCAACCATTCTCAAACCTTCCATGCACTGAATGCATGACTGCAGTGACTGACTCACTTCTCTTGAATAAACAACTTCAGGGCATTTAATTTAAAGATCATCTAGCAAGGAAAATGGGGGACTAAGCCCTCCCCATCAACATCTGGAGTTGATTCATCCCCAGGTTATTAGGAGAGGGATACAGACTCCTCAACATCCACCATGCTGCACTTCATGGCAAAGGAACATTCAAGAGCTGGCTGCTTATAATGTGCTTCAGAAGTGACCCAATTATATCTACTGAGGACTGGATAAACTGGTGTTCCAACTTAGGCTGCCTGCATTTAACAAGAAGCATATATGGCCAAGACTGTGCCACTGGAATTGCGTACACCATTGGTGTTGCAAGCACTACTGAAACTGTCCATCCTTGAAGCCCAGTAAATGAGGTGGAGATGGACCCCATCTGAAGTAGAGTGGACTAAGGGCAAGGGGCACTAACTTGGGAATGAAAGATGATATATGTGAGGTGGAAGACAGTAACACCAGGGCCAGTGTCTGGGCTACTAACATTGAGGATGGTAGTGGGTAGGTTGATAATCTGGTGTTGTGATATTCGAACAAATAGCAAGTAGGTTACATCTTGTACCGAGACATCAGACCCAGGCCCAATTTTGGGTACCCTGGTGCTGACTGCAGTGACAGGTAATGCAGGAACTGGTGTCCAAGGATGCAATTTGTAAAGTTGATACTAAGGACCGTTCATCTTTAACTGTGGCACCAGGGCTGATACCTGGACAACAGGTGATGGATGGGCAACCGAAGATCAGACAGATTTGATGTCAGGGGCTTGCTTGACTGGAAAGTTGCAGTGCAAGGTTGGATATAAGTGAGAGGGTATACATGATCTCAGAAGTCATAGGTTCATAGGTTCATACTAGGCTATCTGCCCTAGGGCATTTATAAGCCTAGCCAGAGTGTGTTTGGCTTTCACCACCCATTTTAAATTAATTTTGCTATGCCCTTTTTCGAGGTTAGTATACTGTGCCTCTGTCTAACAGTGACACAGAAGTGATACCCGGGCTAAACCTACGATCTCCCATCCATTCGTCAAGATTCCTCTTGAAGAGAGTCAATGAGGGACTCTGCCTAACCTGGACTGGGATTTTATTCCAGAGTGAAGGGAGCCTCTGGGTTATGAATCTGTCCCTCCAGCATGTCCTATTTATTTCACTGCTGAGGTTCAAGTCTCTCGAGCACTTAGCTTGATGGAATTTGGATTTTCTGAGGTGCAGCATGTCCATTAATTCCGGGTTGGACATGGCTTTATACGTCAGGCACAGATCGCCTCTGAGCAGGCAGTATGCCACTGAGTAGAGCTGGAGTTTCTTTAACCGGGCAGCATATGGCATCTGTTTGAGCCCTTTGATCCTCTTGCTGAGGTACTTTTGGGGTCTTTCTAGTTGCTGCAGGTGTCTGGTAAGGTACATCCCAAAAGGGGCATTGTACTCAATTATGGGCCTGATGAGGGATGAGTAAAGAGGCACTATGACCTCCCCTGATCTAGATGTGAATCCCTTCATGATTAGGTGGGCTATATAAAATGTTTTTCTAACCACTTTGGCCACGTGGTTGTCAAATGAGAGATTGCTATCAACTTGGGTCCCCAGGTCCCTAATTACATCTTCTGTACTTAATGGATTACCACCTATGTGGTAATTTGTGGGCACTTGGTTTTGCCAAAGGGGATGACTATACACTTTTTGGCATTTAGCTTGAGGCCATGGCTCTGGCACCAGTTGTCTGTTTCTATGAGGCCCTTTTGGAGGATGCTTGTGTCGGCTGGAGAGTCGATTATGGTGCCCAGTTTGCAGTCATCTGCGAACTTGGTCAGCTACAGTCCTTCCGTGTTGGCCTGTACCTCCGAGAAATATATACCGAACAAGAGAGGTCCCAGGACTGAGCCTTGTGGGATGCCACTTGTAACTGGTTTGGAGTCTGACATGGTTCCAGCAATTCTAACCATGTGGGTTCTGTCCTTGAGCCAGTTTGCAACCCATCTAGTGACATAGGGGTTTATATTTAAGCTGGTGAGGTTATCTATAATGCCCGAGTGGGGTATTGTATCGAAGGCTTTTGCGAGGTCCAGGTAGGCTGTGTGGACCACCTTCCCTCGTCAATGGCCTTGGTGACTGTTTCAAAGAAATCAACCAGGTTTAAGAGGCAGGATCTGCCCTTAACAAAGCCGAACTGGGTAGGATCCAGTGTCTGTAGGTCCCCAATATCTTTATCTATGAGGTCCATGATGATCCTTTCCATAGCTTTGCAGACCAAGCTAGTCAGGCTTATGGGGCGATAGTTTCCAGGATCTGTTGAGGCACCACCTTTGTGGAGAGGGACCACTGTTGCTGTACGCCACTCTTTGGGTATATATCCTGTAGTAAGGCTGAGATTGAACAGTAGTTTTATGTTTGGGTTTAGCTCTTCTTGGAGTTCATGTAGGACACAGCCTGGGACACCGTCTGGTCCCATTGATGCTGTGTTTTTGCTTTGGAGAGGCGGCTCTTACCTGAGCATCTGAGATGTCAGGGGCAGCACTCTGCTGAGATAGATATTTGCCCTTTTGGTGGGGGAGAAGTTTGCGCTGAACCTGTCATCTAGGATGTTGGCAATGTCTGTGGGTTCGGTGTATTTTTGTCATTTTGGACTAATTCTGAGCATATCTGCGAATTCCCACCCAGGTTCCTAACATAACTAAAGAAAGCCTTGTGATTATCCTTAGTGTCCTGTGCAATCTTTCTCTCAAAGCTGACCTTAGATGATTTTATGAGTGCCCGTAGTTTTTTGCTAATACTGATCGGAGATGCCTTCCCTTTTGGGATTTTGCTCTATCATGTAGTAGCTTCCTCCTTCTATTATATAGTTTGTTTACGGCTGGGATCCACCAGAGAGGACGTCTGCCTTTGGAGGATTGGGTCTTGGTTTTGTTTGGGATTGCATGATTCATGCATTCCTGAAGGTGTTCATAGAATGCGTTTATAAAGGATTCTGTGGTCTGGGCCGTATTTTCCACAGGCCGGGGCTTTGAAGGATTCCACCTCGGTTTTAGGAGTGTGAAATTTGCTTTAGAGAAGTTTTTCACTGTGGTTTTCAGGGCAGGGGTGGAGTCGGGATGTGAATATCCAGTGAGATTAGTTTATGGTCTGATCTTACCAGTGAGGGATACACTTCTGGTCTGGAGCATAGAGTCCCCATGTTGGTGATGATCAGGTCCAGTATGTTTTCCCCTCTTGTGGGAGTGGTAACAAGTTGTTTCATAGCATTTGAGTTTATAAATTCTAGGAACCTTTGGGCTAGGGTGTTTGAGCTAGAGTAATGCTCCCAGTCTATGTTTGGGTAGTTGAAGTTGCCCAATATAATGGTGTTTGGAGAGACCTTCATATTTTCCAGTGTTCTCAGGAAGGCCGAGTGGGGTTTCTGGGTTTGGGAGGGTGGTCTGTAGCAGGCTATAAACTGGAAGGCAGTTTTACCCACTGTTAGTTGCACATGAATAGTCTCTGATGCTTTGTGCTGTGCCACCAACCTGGAGGTGTGGGTTTGGGAGGGTGGTCTGTAGCAGGCTATAAACTGGAAGGCAGTTTTACCCACTGTTAGTTGCACATGGATAGTCTCTGATGCTTTGTGCTGTGCCACCAACCTGGAGGTGTGGGTATCATAAGTGACAATGTTCCACCTAAATAAGAGGATCTGTTGGAGAATAGCAGCCAGTATACCATTATTAATATTAATTTCTAGGCTCCATGAAACAGCTTCAGTATTTGGAAAAGCTGCATTATTCAATTGCTGAGGCTGCAGAAAGTCATTTTGCCGAGTGGACTGAATAAGGATGATGTGACAAGTACCCATCATGAACAAGATGGAGATTGGGCCAGTGATATAACTGGTGATAGTGGAATACAGGCTAAAATGTAGAGAGAAAATGTCTTAATTCCAGGGGTGTTAAGATGTTCCACTGTTCATTTTGAGATGCTGATTATTATTATTTTTTTTTTTTGCTTAAAGTTTGAAAAAAGTGCTTTGTAATAAAGCACCATAATAGTTGAGCAGAGATAATCTTGAGTAGCTGGTAACTGCAATCCTGGAGGTTGGTAAATAATCAAATGGCACACGAGTTATCAGTAGGTCTAGGTAGGAAGTGACTTGGTTGGGGAAGAAGGAATAAGGGCAGAGGAAAAGATGCAGTGGACCTAGGAGCACTGGAAGAAAAGGAGGCCCCAACAGACCTACTTTCTGTGACTTCATCCCTGTTTGTCTCTATTCTGATGCTTACAGAAGCATTTGTTTCTCTCTCTACAGAATTGTGCTCCATATTCAAAATGTCTTGTGGAAACACATAATTCTATGTGGCCTTCCTTCAATGACATCTGTGAGCTACACTGAATCGGTGGCAACGTGAGTGGCTAGAAATGTCATGCTTTTTGTCCAAACAAAAGTGTGTTTCTGTGTGTGTGTGTCTGTGTATGTGGTGGTCACACTGGTCAATGACTGCTGTTTACCACCTTAAGCAATGCTTGTTTAGATGTCCCAGGATAATAGATGAAAATGATTAAGAAAAATAGAAAAGACACAGAAGAGTATCATAATTAAAAGCATCAATACTGGAAAATAATGCATAGACAAGCTCTTCCTACAGATTTGTGGGAAGAAATGGAGCTTTTAGGAGAAATGCTCAGTATTGGGTTGTAGCATGTAATGCAATCCCAACTACTTTGATGTGAAACAGCACAATAATACAGCGAATGAAACTTAATGCAATATCATGGTGTCCTTACAAACAAAACAGGGGTAATATTGGTCTCGTGCATCTTCTCCTGTGCAGAAACTGCACGTCTTCCTTTTAGCTGTGTAGACTTTGAGTATTCCAGTCTCCTTTTCACATCCCAAAGACTTGTAGTATGGGTGTGTGTATGCGTGTGCGAGTGCATTTGCATATGTGTGCCTCCTGTGATGGACTGGTGTCTCATCCAGGATTAGACTTATTGCTATATGCCAGCTCTTGCTCTGTCATGATCATGAACTGGATAACACAGGTTATCAGACAATGAATGAATAATCAAGAATGTACCTGTTGATGCTACTGGTAGCAGTTGTAGAATACATACCCCATATGGTTTGTAAAGACATCTAAGCCTACTTGCAAAGACATCTAAGCCTACTTGCAAAGTGCAATAAACTGTTCCTCGGGGTTTGTTAGGGACCAAACAGTCCAGAAACAAGGAAGTACATGGTCTTTAAGATGGTACTTTCTGACTAAATGCTGAAAAAGCATCACTGTGCATGTCAGCCATAGTGCCTGATGAGGTTGGCATTGTAGGGAAATAAACAGACCATACATGGGGTGTTGTGAGGTTCAGTGCTACAAGTGGAAGATCTTGCTAATCACTAGAAAGTCAGTTATTTCTCTATGATGCCCATCCTTGAAAGCATTATTGTGCTTAGCAAATAGTCTGATTTTTTTTTTAAGGTTTTTATTTTATGGTTTTGTAATTTTAAATTATATTTTTAGAAACATTAGTCTTTCTTATTTAGTTACAGTGGAATGCTTCTGGCTAGATAAGTCAATAAATGTGTATCTGACTGCAAATCAGCAAGGGTATTTGTGTATACATGTGTGTGTTTATGTATTTATCTTTGTGCATGTATGCATGTTTGTTTTGAAATTTCAGAAAGCAACATTAGCATTGTAGTACTCATGACAGGATCTGTGACATTCAGTTTAGCAGATATCAGACAAAACACAGATTTTAACAATATAACATTTTTTGTGAAATGCCCTATTCTCTAAGTGGAGCAGTGACAAAGTTGCTTACTAGAGTTGTTAACACTTTGCAGTTTTATATTTAACTTTATAGCAACACAGCAATGACGCACAAAAACTTGTTTTATTAACCACATATTTTAACTTTGAACCGCTGTGGTTTATCATCTCTGACAACTGTCAAAGTAGCCATCAAACTGTGCATTTTGATACGTTCATTTACTGGCAAGATTATAGAGATGGTAAGTTTAACAGTAACATAATTTGACTTTGCAAGGAGTCTGTGTTGTCTGTTCTTTTACTTTTTTTTTTTATCAGATTTTGTGCAGAATTCATATTTAGATGTTTCTGAAGTTTGACCTATCAGATTTAAGCATTTTGGAAGGTCATTTGCTGAGTCACTTCTACCATATTCATAGGTTCATACTAGGCTATCTGCCCTAGGGCATTTGTAAGCCTAGCCAGAGTGTGTTTGGCTTTCGCCACCCATTTTAAATTAATTTTGCTATGCCTTTTTTTGAGGTTAGTACACTGTGCCTCTGTCTAACAGTGACACAGAAGTGATAGCCGGGGTAAACCTACGATCTCCCATCCACTCATCAAGATTCCTCTTGAAGAGAGTCAATGTGGGACTCTGCCTAACCTGGACTGGGATTTTATTCCAGAGTGAAGGAAGCCTCTGGGTTATGAATCTGTCCCTCCAGCATGTCCTATTTATTTCAGTGCTGAGGTTCAAGTCTCTCGAGCGCGTAGCTTGATGGGATTTGGATTTTCTGAGGTGCAGCATGTCCATTAATTCCGGGTTGGACATGGCTTTATACGTCAGGCACAGATCGCCTCTGAGCAGGCAGTATGCCACTGAGTAGAGCTGGAGTTTCTTTAACTGGGCAGCATATGGCATCTGTTTGAGCCCTTTGATCCTCTTGGTGAGGTACTTTTGGGGTCTTTCCAGTTGCTGCAGGTGTCTGGTAAGGTACATCCCAAAGGGCATTGTACTCAATTATGGGCCTGATGAGGGATGAGTAAATAGGTACGATGACCTCTCCTGATCTAGATGTGAATCCCTTCATGATTAGGTGGGCTATATAAAATGTTTTTCTAACCACTTTGGCCACATGGTTGTCAAATGAGAGATTGCTATCAACTTGGGTCCCCAGGTCCCTAATGACTTCTTCTGTACTTAATGGATTACCACCTATGTGGTAATTTGTGGGCACTTTGTTTTTGCCAAAGGGGATGACTATACACTTTTTGGCGTTTAGCTTGAGGCCATGGCTCTGGCACAAGTTGTCTGTTTCTATGAGGCCCTTTTGGAGGATGCTTGTGTCGGCTGGAGAGTTGATTATGGTGCCCAGTTTGCAGTCATCTGCGAACTTGGTCAGCCACAATCCTTCCGTGTTGGCCTGTACCGCCGAGAAATATATACCGAACAAGAGAGGTCCCAGGACTGAGCCTTGTGGGACACCACTTGTAACTGGTTTGGAGTCTGAACAGATAACGGCACCCAGCTTGCAATATTCAGCTGAAAGTAACAACATGGGATTAACAGACTTGTGCACCAGTGATTTCTTTGCCCTAGATTGACACAGACTTCTTCACGAGGCAATCTCCCTTTCTTCTAAGGTACAGAAACCATGAAAATGATTGTATTTAATTAGGGGATGCAATGGCAAGGGCACACTGCCTGTATTTAATTAGGGGATGCAGTGGCAAGGGCACACTGCCTGCATGGATATAGGAGAGTCTTTACCACCAACAAAAGTCTATACTTTGTATAATTATTGAATGCTTTGTTGAATGGTATGCGACAACCTGATTTGGAATAGGATGTCCTGGACTCGAGTAGCACTTTTTAAAATTTGTATGCTATTATTGGTTTTTCATATCCCATATTTTCACCTGGAACAAATCTTGAATTCTGGTAAAAATAAGAACAAGCTACCCAAATTTTCCCTTCAGGATATAGAGGCACGCAGCATCTCAAGGTCACTAATCAAGTGACATGAGTCTCTGTGTCACATTCCCAAACTTGAAGATGCATGTCATTGTTACAGATTTTCTTAAGAAGATGGAAAAAGTGTGTTACGTTTGCAGATTGAATAATGCTTTCATTCATTATTTTTTTTTTTGTCTAGGTTAAGGCTATCAGACCCTTGCTTAGAAGTTAGGAATATTACTAGGGAAGCAATCACAGGAACCATACAATGCCTACCCATATACACCTTTAAGTAGATAAACTTAAAAAGTTTTTTTCCTCCCCTGTCAAGCACTTAATACTGCTTACCCCTCAAATTATGCAGGGCGTTACATGGTACGCCTGGTGTAAATGTTTGTCTGTTGATAGTCATCAAGACTAGTTTTAAACATAGTGTAGTACTTTGTTTAACTTGTAGTAGCAATTTATTCCATGGGCTGGGAGTACTTTGTGCTAACCTTGTTTATATTTCCGAGCACGTTTAAGTCTCTAGTACAGGAGTTTGTAGGGTCTATATTACAATGTCGAGCTCACAGGAGTCCGAATGTTGTAATATCGAACCCATATGTTTGAAATGCGAAAATGGCGAAGCCATGAAACACCGATTTCCCCCCCGGTAAAAAAATCGGTGGGCTGTTTTCGCGACTTTATTTCCTCCACTATGCTGCGATCTCTGACTTGGTATATTTAAGTAGGGGGTATGTGGGGGTGGGGGTGGGGGGCTAAGCCCCCCACATTAGTTTAAGTTTAAAGTGTTCGTGTGTTTTTTTTTTTTTTTGTACCAGAACAGCGATATTTTTCCCTGGGAGAAAAAAAAATCGCTATTCTGTGTTTTCGTACCTTTTGGTTTTCTAACTTCCTGGTTCGATATTATATAGTTCGATCTCCTGTGAGTTCGATGTAAGACCTTTAATTTTCGTGGTTAGGAATCTTTGAGGCTTTTCCAGTTGAGTGATATGCTTGGATGTGTACATATCAAAGTGGGCATTGTATTCAATGATAGGCCTGATAAGGGAAGAATATGATGACTTCTTTGGTGTTTGAAGACATTCCCTTGGTAATTAACCAAACCAGATAAACTGATTTACTGATTATGGTGGAAACATAATGAATGAATGAGTGAGACTAGCCTATATAGCTCTTCAGGTCTTTTATCTCCTATTTGAAGAGGAGTACTATTTGTAAAATACGAGGTGGGGCAGCTTTTTTTGCTGAATGCTACAATATAGCACTTACTTTTACATTAACTTTAAAATATTTTCATTATGTATGTGCACATTCCAACCCTTGCTGGAGCTGTTTGGTAACAGTGGATGAACAGATAACAGCACCCAGCTTGCAATCCTCAGCAAACTTAGTCAGACATACTTCTGGAATATTGATTTGAATGTCTGCAAAATAAATGCCAAACAGGAGAGGGCCTAGCACAGTTCCCTGTAGTTTTACATTCAGAAGGGGTACCAGCAACCGGAGGTGTAGCTAGTGGTTCTGTTGCCTGGTGCTATCCCCTGATCTGGTGTCCCTTCTTAACTCTAAGTTGAGGTTAGGGAAAAAAGTCATTTTCTTTCTTTTAAAATGTAGCAACTACTTTAATTGTCTGATTATAGACTGGGACTGGTGTGGAATCTAAGGGCATCCTGGAGGGTTGTGCCTCTAACTTCAACTTTTTTCACTTATGGCCTACCCCATTTCCCCCTTCTTTGTATGGTCAGAGAGGCAGGCATGCAATGGTGATATGAGGCATATCATCATGCTTCCATGGCAACTTGGCTAATGTATACCACTGTACCTCTCTTTGGACAATGCCTCTCCCCATGTTCCCAGCCTCCACTTTAGATCGGCATGAGACATGCCCAGGGAAGCAGCCTACCCAGGGATGGAAGCTCCCATCCTTCCTCTGCTGGCAACTCAAATATCTGAACAGCTATTAGAACCAGGGTCATCTAGGATATAGTAAGGGCTTTATCCATCTATGCCATGGCACTCACTGGCTTGGCATAAGAGGTAGAAGCAGTGAGAACCAAATCTGCTGAGGCCAATAAAGGGCTAGGAGAATTATCATGGCCTTGTGTTATTTGGCTTTCTTGATAAATCCCCATCATAAGACAAAATGTGGAAAAGCATAAGAATTTCAGAGGGTCATTTCTGGACCAGAGCATCCTTGGAGATGGGGTATAAGGGAAAAGTAACTGCTGAACCTGGCACTGGTTGGAGATGCAAAGAATCACATTATGGTTAGACTCATGTGAGAAACTGCTTCCAGGTCATTGAGAGACTGAGGGGGTCACTCATAGGGCACTAGTCAACAAATGACTGAGCTTGTAAGCTAGAACTCAGTCATGCTAGGAATGTGACTCGCTACCAGAAACAGATTAAATAAACGGCCCATTCCTGTACCTTTGTGGTTTTTCAGTACAAGGGATATGATCATGTTCCTCCTTGATTTTTGACATGCCATTACCACTGTCACTGCCATTTTGTCTGAGTGGATGACAATTATATTCTGAGGAAGGGAACCCCCGAAGATAGAGAGTAAAGAGAACTTCTCTCGTCTGTAGGTTGTTGATGTGAAAGGTGGATTTGAAGGGCATTCAGACACCTTGAACTGTTTGACCATTGTAATATTTCCTTACACTACTGCAAATGATTCCATGGGACAAGAACTTTTCTCACAATACTGCAGATGCTTTCATGGGACCAGAATCATAACTAGGCTGGTGAGAAGGAGGCTGCCTCCTCAGGCAGAGCCACCTTTTTTCCTCCTGCTACATCAAGATGTGACATGGACCTGGCACACCTCTGTAACAGATAAGGGAGGTAGGGAGGAACACCAGATTGAAGTACAGACTTTTTTTTTGCTCCTCAACTTCATCTCGAGTAGTGCAGATCGGTGAATAGCAGTGGCTGCCAGATGCACCAGCTACGGTTCTGCATGTGACTGATGCTATTGCAGTAGATATCTAAATGAGGTTTCCCATTACAACACTGGTAATCTTCATCTACCAGTGAAGGTGCTGCTTGCATGGTATGGATGTCTGAATTTAGTGTGATATAAAACATTAGATCTGAGACCATTGGACCTGGAGTGTCTATAGCAGTACCCTCATGTGGAGTCTGGTGAGGTGCAGTGATACTGCCATTGGTCCTTGGGTTTTGAGGCATGGGTGGCTGAAATCTTACTGGAGTTTAGTATCATAAAAAATTTGGCTTGAAGGTAAAGTGTCCAATATATACAGGAATGAAGTGTATTCATGCTGCAACCATGTGAGCAGATATTTCTTGGTCAGATGTGACTTTGCAATTTGTAAATCGTAGATAGTACAATATTTTAGTAAGAGGCTCCTTTGTGACAATTAAAGCCTGAAGCAAAGGAGCAAGTAGGGTTTAGTCATTAGGTACAGGGAAACATTTGGCTCCCTTCAACCTGTGGTAAGCTTCTATTACATATGTGATTCTGTTAAGACACTGCTATACTACAGCTCTGGAAGGTTGCACTCCAACCTCCTATGATTGCATTCTAAGCCTTTTGAAAAGTCACGTTGCAAGTTAAGCGGACAAACAGTCTTATCTTCATAGCTGTGTTAGAAAAAAAAATAAGCAGAAAACTGCTCATTGCAAAGCTGTCTTTTGGTGGTAGGATCCATTAGATTCCACAACACAAAAAGAATTTTATTGGTTGTAAACAAAGTAAATGCTAATGTTGCCTGTTGTTTCATAAACAACTTACCTATGTTACCAGATAAGCCACACAAACACATGCACACACCAACAGTATTGACGTTCACTTAGGTGTGAGTTCATGAGGTTAAGCAATGCTATGTTGCATGTTTGTTGAGATGCTTATAGATATATGAACATAACATTATGCATAATTAAACAATATCTGTGTCTGTACAAAACAGAGGTTAGATATCATTGCAGTTGTGCTGGCCATCATGTAATCTTTGAGATGACAAAAAGTAGCTTTTATATGCACATTATTGGAAAATTGATATAAATGTGAACTGACAGTATTTGATGCCTAGAGACATCACTTGGCTGACCCTAGAGAAAAACCTGGAGGCATCTATATGAGTTAATGAATTGGAATCTAGCAGCTGAGGTGTGACCAAATGGAAGTGTCCAAAACTGGTAATGACTGGCTGTAATTTTAGAAGAAAAATACCTCTGACTCCTTGGCAATGTTGAATGTGCATTATTATTTTGATGGTCTAAACAAAACATGTACACTCCTTTTATTTTTGGAAGGACTGATTGCACCATGACCACAAGAAAGGTTTCTTTGAGGATAATGTGTATAAGCCACTAAGATCCAAAACTGACCCAAGGTTCTTTTTCTTTCTGATCTGGTGGGCCATTTTTGTATGGAGTCTGAAAGTATCCTCTTTACATAGTTTCTATTGTGAGGGATGTTTTGAAATCAAAGAGAGTGTGGGACAGGTTACATTTGGAAGGGAATCTTGTATTGATATCACTTCCCTTATTCACTTGTCTGTAGTGATATATTTCCAGGCAGTCATGTGGAGAGGTAGATGCCCACAACTGTCTCTAGAGTAAGACAGTCAAGCAAGGCCTCAAAATTGCTGTTTGCTCATGGGAGAAGTGTGGATCTTATGTTGTAAATCTTTATTCATTCCTTACTGTTAGGACTTCAGTTCCATCCTTGGAACAGACACGGCCATTACCAAGCTCGCGCCAGCCAAAAACTCTTAGCTAAGACCTACCTACAATGCGTCTCTCATAGTTTCTTCAGATCTCGTTTGCTGCATTCCTCATCAGACGTGCCAAGCCTTCTCTCAAGCCAAGTGTAGTGTTTTTGTGACTTATCTTTCTAATTACCTTCATCTAGTCAGTTTTCCTTAAAGATTACCTTTTCGTCTTTAAATTTATACACGTTCAATATAAAACCTACCGTCTACCTTCGGTAGCTCTTTTCATACCATCGTTTGTACTGACCCTCTCCCCTACCTTTGGTAGGCTCTTCCCTATCACTTGTGGTATTTCTTAGTACCATTGTTGGTACTTTCCCTTATTTTCTATCTGTTTAACAAAAAAAAAAAAAAAAAAAAAAGCATCTTTTCTATAACCTTGCTGTTGTTTTTTGGTTGGTTAAATTGTAGTTTAGGACATAGTGTAGTTTTCCCATAATGTCTGATAAAGTTAAACTAGGATTTAAACAGTGTAATAAGTGCAGGCATAAGATGCCCAACTCAGACGGTCATGCCCGGTGTGTTTATTGTCTGGGCGTCGACCACATCAATGTATCTTGTGATATTTGTTCGAGCTTCAGCAATCATACATTGGCTGAGCATAAGAACAAGCTGATTCTGAAGGGTATGATGAAAACACCCTTCTCAGAGGCTCTTTCTGGGACAGAGGTCTCATCACCTCCTAAGCATAAGGATGTGAAGAAATACAAAGAGAAACGGAGTCACTCTGTTCCAACATCTCCATCCTCCTCAGAACCGAGTCGACACTGGGCTTCTCCTACGCCTTCAGCGCAGACTACTTTAGCACCAGGCTCCATGTCTTCACCCTCAGTGTCACCCTTAATTTTGACTCCAACCACTGTACCAGCTTCGGCACCATCCCCTTGGTGCTGACCTTGGTTTTGACACAGGCTCCGACTACTGTACCTGCATCGGCACCATCCCCAGCCATGGTGCCGATGTCTTATATGGCTCCACCGACTCTGACCACGTCAGTTTTGAAGGTCTAACACCTTCCCAGAACCAAATACTATCCCACTTATGACCCCTTTTTTGGGACACCAGTTTAGTCCTTTTCTTGACAGACCTGAATCTCCTTCGGCAGCTTCCTTCAGATCTACCAGGAGTCTTTCAGAACAAGATGTAGTGAGGGTTGTGGACCAGCTTTTGGCAGCAAGAGGATTACCCACCCCTTCTAGGTCTTCCTTCCCTCTTGGAACGGAAGCTTTCATGGCTTATTTACCTGTATACCCTCCTCCGGCCTCCTCCCAAGTCCTGGAAACTTCGGTACCGATTGCCATCCCGGTGCATTCTGTCTTGGCTCCAACAGTGGAGGCTTCCCTGTTGGCACCAATTACTCTTGCTGCAATGGCTGTGTTGAAACTGGTGCACTCTCGGACAGTGATTGGGCTGTCGGCACCGTGGCTCCAAGTTCGGTGCCTATTTTTTTGGTGGCACTGTCTACGGCCATGGCTCTCCTGGAAGCTACCAGTCCTCTCGGAGCTCCACACCTGGAGACAGGCTCCTCAGGGCAGGGTGTGACCCCAGTTCCGAGGTTGTCCTTCTCTGTTCTGGTCTCCCATCCCTGCTTGGGTGGACCTGCTTTCCAGGTGATGGAGAGGGTCCTTGCCTCAACAGGCTTGCAGTTGGCACCATTGACATCGACATCAGAACCCCCCTCTAGCATGCAGCTGTTCCAAACCCCTACTCTGGGATCCCAAGCACGTGAGTCACAAGACCTTCCCTTGAAGGGAACCCTTTCTCTGGAGTCCTTCTCAGAAGATCTCACTGGGGAGTCACCCTGGAAAAAACTGTGCAAGAGGAGGCATCTTGATTCCCCTGAGGAATCCATCACCGAAGACACCGATTGTGATGAGGGAGAAGGGTCCCCATGGTCTCACCTGGAAGATGTCTCATTTGGAGACATTCTTGAGATCCTCAAGCAGAGGGGAGACTGGAAGCTCTCTAACCCTTTGGCAGAAATGGTGTTCTTGCAGTCCTTCCGTACCCTAACATCTACTTCCTGGGGGACCCCACCTGCAGATGAGCTTGTTAAACCTATTGTGCAGCATGCCTGGAAGGCCCCAGACAATGTAGAACCTGTCCCCTGGAGGCCAGATAAAATTCTATCTACCCCTGAAGACCAGCCTAATTGGTCCAAGCAGCTAATAGTTGATTCAATGGTCGTGGCGGCAGCCACCAAGAGGAAACTGGCAGAAGATAGTCCCACTGTTCATCCCCCAAACAGGGAGTCTCTGGCTATGGACAGACTGGGGAAGCGGGCCTTTACTTCAGTGACATTTGCCATTCGGTCGCTGAATTATCTGGCACACTTTACTTGCCTCCAAAGAGACCTAATTTCAGAAATGCCTGCCTCTTTGGTGGGGGTACTGCCTGAGGAGGTGCATGAACTGTTGCCTCTCAGCTAGCTACCCTGGAATCCATCTCAAACTCCTCGATGCTCTTGATCTCTCACACCACTGAGGGGGCAGCTTGAGCAGCTGAATCAGGCATCATCATGAGACAGCATGCTTGGATGCATTTGTGTGATTTCGCAGACCCCTTTAAATTTTCCTTTGTCATCATGCCTGTTGACGAATCTTCCCTTTTTGGTCCCAAAGTAAGAGAGACACTATAACGTAGTGAGAAGGATGGAAAGACCTTGTCTGGTGTGGGCATACGTTTTTCCAGCCCCCAGAGATCCAACTCCAGGAACTACAGGGGACGGAAATTGTGGTTCAAGAAATCCCAAGGATATTTTTGTGACACTCGTGATGAGCAATCCTCCCTGGGGCAGAGGGGGCAACTCATCTGGAAGATGCCCCTTTTGGGCAGAGGGGTCCACGCAACCAGGGCGCTAGAGATTCCTTCTCCAGCAGACCCTTCCAGTGCTCATGAATAGCGGTCTCATTGCTTTCCTCTGGAAGCAGTCAGGGGTCAATTTTCCCTGCACCTACAGGCCTGACATCTCATAACAACGGATGCGTGGGTGCAGGGAATAATATCCAGAGGCCATCATATCCCATTCGATCTTACTTCCAGACCCATGAAATGAATCCCCATTGTCCCACCCAGAGGGAGGCTGCAGGCTTAGAAATCGAAAAGCTACTAAGAAAGACTCATCCAGTCAGTCCACCAGACCAGAGAGGATACGGGTTTTACTCAAGGTTCTTTTATGTGCCAAAAAAGACAGGGGACTGGAGACCAATCCTGGATCTCAGCTTGCTAAACAAATTCATAAAACCTCAAAAATTCCGGATGGTCACGGTGCAGTCCATCCTCCCCGTTATGGAGAAGGCCAACTGGATGTGCTCTACAGACCTCCAGGACACGTATTACCACATAAAGATGGACAAACACTCTCGGAGATTTCTCCACTTCTGGCTGGGAGCCAATCACGATCAGTTCAGGGTACTGCCCTTTGGTCTCCCGACAACCCCCAGAGTGTTCACCAAATGTATGGCAGTTGTAGTGGCTCATCTCCGACTACAAGGATTCCAGGTGTTTCCATATTTAGATGATTGGCTCCTTACCGCCATGACCAGGAATCTTCTCATCCTCAGTCTCTCTTACACTCAAGGCCTTGTGCTTTGCTTAGGTATCATGATCAACATGGACAAATCACAAATGTCTCCCAACAAGAGCACTGGAATTCATTGGAGCGATCTTCGACACAACGTCCTGTCAAGCTTCCCTTCCTCCTCACAGGCTCTCAAAAATAAGAAGCCAGATTCAAGTCCTCCTTCCACAGGCATTTGTACCAGCACACCTTGTACTACAACTATTGGGCTCTATGGCAGCAACCATTACCTTAGTACCACTGGCGAGGTTACACATGAGACTATATTACAATGGCTCCTTTCATCACAATGGTCTATCTTAACCCACCCACTCAACCACATGATACGCCTTAACCTTTGCAAGAAAGAAATGCTATGGTGGATGAAGCCAGAAACAAATCTTTAGTGTAGACCGTTCTGCCTTCCCCAGCCCAGGGCCACGTTGACCACGGATGCTTCCCTGTTAGGGTGGGGGGGGGGTATTTTTATGGAAAGACAGTCCAAGGCACCTGGTCCCTCATGGAGGCCAATTTGCACATAAATGTCCTGGAACTGAGGGCAGTCCTTAGCATTGCAAGTGTTCCACACATTCCTTCCGGGACCATTGCAATTCAATTGGACAACATGTCAGTTGTCTGGTACATCAACAAACAAGGTGCAACCAGGTCTTACACCCTGTGTCAGGAGGCCATGAGAATTTGGCACTGTGCGATGGCTTCCAACCACTTTCTCATAGCAAAGCACATTCCCGGAAGTTCCAGTCTTATTGTGGACAATCTGAGCAGGACCATTCTGATGCCTCACAAATGGTCACTCTGTCCTATAATAGCGGATAAGATCTTCCACCATTGTGGCAGGTCTTGCTGTGACCTGTTTTCTTCTCCCCTAAACAACAAATGCAGAAGCTACTTTGCCCTGATTCCCCCCCTCAGGGGGAGTCACCAAGGGATGCTCTGATGCATGATTGGCCCCCGGGTCTGTTGTATGCCTTTCCCACATTTCCTCTTGTCCCAAGATTCCTCCAGAAAGCTCAAAGTTTGAGAAGAAGAGTGATCCTCATTGCTCCTTATTGGCCCAGTCAAGTCTGGTTCCCTTTCCTCTGGCCTCATCTGATTTACAGCCTGTGGATCCTGGATCAATCCCAAGGTCTGCTGTCTCATCCTCGGGGACTAATTCACCCCAATCTCCACAGCCTCAAGCTCACAGCTTGGTTCCTCCACTTCCGATGATTGCCAGGCTACTTGATATTTCATCTCCTGTTTGCAGGATTCTTCTGGCTTCACACAAACCTTCCACCAGGAAAATTTATTCTAGTAAGTGGGCTAGGTTCTCTAGATGGGCCAAAGAACATAACATAGACCCCTTGGGTCTGTTGTATGCCTTTCCCCCATTTCCTCTTGTCCCAAAATTCCTCCAGAAAGCTCAAAGGTTGAGAAGCAGAGTGATCCTCATTGCTCCTTATTGGCTCAGTCAAGTCTGGTTCCCTTTCCTCTGGCCTCATCTGATTCACAGCCTGTGGATCCTGGATCAATCCCAAGGTCTGCTGTCTCATCCTCGGGGACTAATTCACCCCAATCTCCACAGCCTCAAGCTCACAGCTTGGTTCCTCCACTTCCGATGATTGCCAGGCTACTTGATATTTCATCTCCTGTTTGCGAGATTCTTCTGGCTTCACACAAACCTTCCACCAGGAAAATTTATTCTAGTAAGTGGGCTAGGTTCTCTAGATGGGCCAAAGAACATAACATAGACCCCTTTTCCATGCCTATTCAGAAGATCCTACAATACCTAACTACCCTATTACACGCAGGAGCTTCAGCATTGACAATTACTGTGCATTTAGCATCTATTGCAAATTTTTACAATGGAATTGACAATTCTTCTGTTATGTCACACCGACTGTGCAAAACCTTCATGAAAGGAGTATTACATGTTAAACCTCCTGTCAAGCCTCCTATAGAGCCTTGGGACGTGACATTGGTGCTTCAGTCATTAACAGCTCCTCCTTTCGAGCCTTCTAACTCATGTGGTATAAAATTTTTGTCTTGGAAAACTCTACTTCTAGTAGCCCTTACCTCAGCGAGAAGAGTATCTGAATTGCAGGCCTTGAGTGTCAAGAGACCTTACCTGATTTTTCATAGAAAAGAGTGTTTGTACGTACTGACCCCTGCTTTTTGCCCAAGGTCATTTCTGGGTTTTCCATTAATTAATTTATTGACCTACCAGTTTACTTCCTTCACCATTCAAACAGAGGAGAATACCTTTTGCATACCTTCAATGTTCATAGGCAACTTTGTTTCTACTTGGACAAAACTAAATCTTTCAGAAAAATGGATCAATTGTTTGTGGCTTTTGCAGGACACAGATTGGGTAGGCCTGTCTCCAAAATGACTTTATCTTCTTGGCTCAGAAATGCCATCACTTTCATCTACCATCAGAACAAAGTGTCCCAGAATAAAGGCTCACTCTACTAGATCGATGGCTACTTCTGTGGCCTTTCATTCCAGAGCCTCTATGGATGATATCTGCACAGCAGCCACTTGGGCAAGATCTCATACCTTTATCACTCATTACAAATTGGATTTGGCCTCCAGGGGACGAGCATCTTTTGGTTCTATGGTGCTCAGGAATGTCCTTCCTTAGGGTCACCCAGGACTCAAGTAGGTGGGGATTCGGTCCTAACAGTAAAGAATGAATAAAGATTTACAACATCAGATAAAGAAGTTATGTCTTACCATAATGTTCCATCTGTGTTGTAGATCTTTATTCATTCATTACTTCCTGCCCTCCTTCCCCCTGCCTGGACTCCTGGTGGACTTTAGGATTTCCTTATTAGTTAAGCTATTTGCTCAGACCGAGCCTCCTACGGTCTCATTTATTACTTCTATACTATAATGGCAGGCAAAATTGATCTGAAGAGACTATGAGAGGGGCATTGTGGATAGGCCTTAGTTGAGAATTTTTGGCTGGCGCGAGGTTGGTAACGGCCATGTCCGCTCCGAGGATGGAACCGAAGTCCTAACAGTAATGAATGAATAAAGATCTACAACACAGATGGAACGATATGGTAAGACAAGAAATTTTGTCTTTGGATCCCTGACATTGATTGAAGTTCTGATACTGGGTTCCATCCCAGAAAGTTGGTGTGGATTTTGCTGCATGCCACACTTTTAACAACATCTGGTACTGGTTCCTCTCCATTGAAGAAGCTGAAATTTTACACCCACAACAGTGAAGGTTTTGCTCTCATTTTCTCTGTCCTCACTGTGTTTTAATTTGTGGACTGGAAAATTGAGCCCATAAAAAGTAATCTTGGGTGTTTTCAGTGAAATTTGTCAAATGAACCCACACCTAACCACTTAACAGCAATGCTGCAACTGACAAACCGCAAGTAGATGGATAAAGCTGGAGGTGCAGGATTTTCAACATTAAATAACAATGTCAAAATGGTTATAATAAATATTTTAAACTATATTCTATCATACCAAAATAAAGATAATAATAATAATAATAATAATAATAATAACCTAAATGTTTTATCAGTTAGTGTATCTTAACACAGTAAGTATATAAACTAAACATATGCCTATCTAATCACAAATATATAAAAATATAAATATATAAGTATAAAAATATATGTATATGTATATATTCCAGACTATAAGGGTAGATAAATTAATTATTCAATGATTAAAAATATTATTACTAAATTCTTAACATCCTAAATTATATTTATTATATGAATACTCAATGACTTAGTGTTTAATAACCAGTATCCATTCTAGTGTAAAAAGCACTCATCTAAATAAACTTTTAATTTTAAGAATACATGCAATAGAACAGAAACTTGAACTCGAGAAAAGTGAACTTAAATGGCAAATACGACTAATGGCCTGTAGTGATCCAGGCCTGAACGAGTTCTGTTCTATTGCATGTATTCTTAAAATTAAAAGTTTATTTAGATGAGTGCTTTTTACACTAGAATGGATACTGTCATTGAGTATTCATATAATAAATAGTCTGGCTTATATATTTATATTTTTATATATTTCTGATTAGATAGGCATATGTTTACTTTATATACTTACTGTGTTAAGATACACTAACTCATAAAAACATATTATTATTATCTTTATTTTGGTATGATACATATATTTTTAACATACACATTTCTAGAATATAGTTTAAAATATGCTTATTTTATTTATTTTGAGTATAGAAGTGTATTACAAATACGGACTATTTTAGCTAGTTTATTCATTATATGTAACCCAGTATTGTATAAAGAAACCAGATAGGATCCTTGTTATTGGTGTTGTATTTTAACTCTTTTTAATTATTATAACCATTTAATGTTGAAATTGATTGTGGACAGCTGGTAATCTTATAAAGGTACCAGTGCTGATGAAGTTCGTGATTTTGTCTAAATAAAAGTCTATTTATCCTGCACCTCCAGCTTTATCCATCTACTTGCGGTTTGTCAGTTGCAGCATTTCTTAGTTTTTTCAGTTCCTGGTTACCACTTAACAGCAATGTTAGACCAAATGTCTCTGTCCATCCCTTCTATGGTATTATAGAAAACATTCATCATAACTCTGATAGATGGGAATAACAGCTTGTCTTTTATGGGCCTGTCTTGTAACCTTTTGATTGTATGGTACATGTCGTTGGTGATATGCTCAAAATTCACCATATGTATCGCATAAGTGAGCAATTGTAAATGAAGGTGGCAGACATATACATGCCAAAGCCACCAGAAAGCAAATGGCCTCCGCTGCAGCAGAGGAGCTGCTGGAATTGGGGCTGGAATGCATGGAACCAATGCACAGCTGTTGCTTCATTGGCATTGAGAGCTGCATTTACATTGAAATAGTTGGCTCAAAAGTTTGGAAAAGGTAAGCTGGACCTGACACTCATGTCGACATCTGGATTGAAAATTTCATGCCAGGCATGAGCAGAAGGATTACCACAGCAGTACAGTGAGTAGCATTGTTACCTAACAGCAAAATATTCTCCAGTTTGATTCTCAGCTGAGGCACCTATGCAGAGCCTGCATTCCCTCCCAGTATTTGGTATACCCAGAGAAAGCCCATTCAATTTCATCTCGCCTCCCAAGCATGCAGTAGGTAGACTGATGACTCTACATTGTCCCTTGGTGTGCATATTGTGTGTTAGTGATGTAGGAGAAAGGTCTGGCAATCTACTTCTGCTCCCTACTTGCCTAGTAAATTCTGTTGATTGTGGTGGCTATTTAGGGGTCACTACAGGAGTCAGCTGTGACTAGTAAACAAGGAAGGATAGATGAATTGCCACCATGAGCACAATTAGTGCCAAATCAACATGACTGACACCTGAACAGTGCTTATCACTGACATAGGCTTTGATATTAGAATATTAGAAACAATGCTGTAGGTGTCAGACTAGCATCATCGGCAACAGTAGCATTTCAAGGAATTGTGGTACCCAGGGGGAAAGTGGGGTTGAACTAGGCAGTGGTGAAAAAATGAAAACCCTCTTGGCTCCTAGAGTTAACTAGGGGAAGGTGCAATAGGAAAGGCAAGAGGGGTCAGTCCTGGGTGTAAGTGGCCCTAAGCTCTTGGTTGCATGGGAAACATACCTGTTTCAAAGTATTTGAATCATTACAGTAGATGTATGATCAAATGTGTCCATTATAACTGGTAAGGACGAAGAGCCTTTGGTAACAGGATAGGAAACAAACTTTGGAGTTTTTAGAATGGAATGGCAAACATGATACATATTTTGTTGCCTTGTGGAAACTAGAGGTGAGGAACTTGAAGGTTTAGCACCATTTTTCTTCTGAGGGAATTGCTGTTTTAAATTTAAGTTGTTGTTTTCTTCTTTGAAGTAGATTTAGTTGTTCTCAAAAAATTTGGCAGTGGAAAGAGCCACTAGTAACGTCAAGGCAGCAGACATTTTTTGCCCCTGTCTTAAAGATGCAGTTTACTCCCACACCCGTCAATGAGATGAGCATTCCTAGATACAAGCACAGAGAGCCGATATTTGTAAAAAGGGGAACACTATTCAAAGTATTTAAATAAATGAGAACTAGAATGGTTTTATAAATTCACAAGTTTATACTTGGCTAATGACCACTAGGGTCTTTACAAGTCTTGCCATGCAACCCAATCCAGTTTTTCCTGAGACCCTTGTATGCCTATATGGTGGGGCATATTAGTAAAGAGGTAGCTAAGGGTTGTGTGTGTGTAGGGTATGCTAGCTGAAGATTAATTTACTTACTATAAATCTCTGTCCCTCAGACATATGGAGGGGCAGTCTGGGAGTGAATTTGCAATTTCCCATCCAGTGATTCAAGTTTTTAATAGGGTCAGGGATGAACTCTGCTTCATGTAGATGGGGAGCTTGCTCCATAGAGTGGGGATACTTTGAGACACATCCGTCTCTCCAGCATATTCTACTTATGGTGCAGGTCCTTGGATCTAGTGTTTCAGATTGAGTACAGAGATATGTCCTTAAGCCAATCTTCTTTAGGTTACTGACAGGCCATCTATTCCTAGCATATAAGGCATTCTTACCCTGGATTCTCCTGGTGAGGAGCCACAGAGTGTATTTCATCTCTTGCAAGTGCATGGTTAGGTACATGCCAAAGGGGCATTGTACTTAACGATGGGTCTGATAAGCTCTGAGTAGAGTGATGCAGTAGCTTGCTTGGACTGGGATGCCATACTCTTGCTAATGAGTTGGGCGACATAAAATTATTTTCCTACTATCTTGGCTATGTGTTGGTTAAAGGCCAGATTGCTGTCTACATATGTTCCTAGATCCCTAAACACTGTGGCAACTCTTGGGGGTGTTCTATTGATGTAGTAATTAGCATAGGTGGATGACTTCCCAAAGGACACTATAATGCATTTCTTCATGTTGAGTTTTAATCTGTGGCTTTGGTACCAGTTATTTGTTTGTGGTAGACCCTCTTGTAGGATGTTGTTGTCACTGAGGGAATCTGTTGTAGCTCCCAATTTACAGTCATTTGTCAACTTGGTGAGACAGAGCCTTTGACATTATCCTTGACTTCCAATAAGTAGATGCCAAACAGAAGCAGCACCAACCCAGAGCTATGGTGAACTCACTGGTGACTGGTTTCCTGGTAGAGGTGGTCTCATTGATCCTGACTTCTTGGGTCCTACCTGTGAATCGGCCGGCAATCCAGAGAGTTTTATACAGAAATTTATGCCTAGTTCTGAGAGTTTACTAACAATATCTGAGTGGGGTATTGTACTGAACTCCTTCACTGGGTCAAGGTAGGAAGTATGCACCATTTTCCCCTCATCCATAGCCTTGGTGACCCTCTTGAAGTCTACCAAGTTAAGTAGGCAAGACCTTCCCTTAACAAAGCCAAACTGGGATGGGTCCAGTGTCCGTAGATTGCCTATGTCATTGTTGAGCATTTCCATGATAATTCATTCCATGGCTTTGCATATTAGACTGGTTAGACTGATGGGTCTGTAGTTCCTAGGGTCAACTAATGGTCCACCCTTATGAAGAGGGATGACTGCTGTGGCCCTCTTCACCTGTCGCATAACCTGGTTTGAGGTTGCAATTGAAGCGCACCTCAAAGTCATGTTTTAAGCCATTTAGGAGGCAAATGTGGATATGTTTGGGCCCAACTGAAGTGGTGTTTTCAGCCTTAGTGAGCATCAACAGGACCTGCTTCCTGTTTATAGTTTGAGGGGGGGGGGACTATAGAAGGGATTTCACAGGGAGTAGTGGGCGGTGAAGCTAGAGCTAAATTTATCAGCCAGTAGATTCACTGTCACCCTGGCCAATGAATGTTGTACCATTTACCACCAGTTCTGCACACTGTTGAATGCTGCCTTTTAAGGTTCCTAACACAGCTGAAGACTTGTGATCATCCTTAGCCTGTGAGGCTAGCCTGACCTTGTAATTGGTCTTGTTGGACTTTAATTAGACCTCTTAGTTTCTTGTTTAGTTGAATCCGAGAGCTCTTGTCTCTGAGAGTTGTTCTTTCTGTTTTTTGGCCATGACATTTTTATTTTGTTATATACCCTGTTAAGTTAAGGATTCCACCACTGGGGTTTGTTTTTGGTGTTAGATTTGGACTTACTTCTGATAGGTACAATGGCCTCAATGCAGCCATTTACATGTTTGTACATGGTTTCTGTAAATAATTCTGCATGGGTAGCTGTGGTCTTCGAGTTTGGTGGAGCCATAAATTTTGACAAACTGGCACTTAATAGGATGTAGTTTGCTTTAGAATAATTTCTCACTGTTATGGATTTAGTTGGGTTTTCTGGGTCGAATTTTATTTTGAGAGAGACAACTTTGTGGCCTGACATCAATGAGAATGTGATATGGGGGGGGGGGGGTTGCAGTGTTCTCCCATGCTAGTGAGTACTAGGTCCAATATGTTTGATCCTTTGATTTGACTGAATACTGTTTAGTTCAGGGTGTTTGTATTGATAATGTCCAGAAAGTGTTGTGCTTGTGAGTTAGAGGCAGCGTACATTTCCCAGTCTACAGAGGGGTAGTTAGTCTCCCATGAGTAGGGTATTTGGGTAGTGAGCACCTCTAGTAAGTCTAGGTAAGCGTTGTGAGCTGCATGGGTCATAGAGGGTGACCTGTAGCTGGCCAGGGTATGGTAAGGAACCTTGTCTATGGAGACTTGGACTTGGGTGAACTCTAAGGCATCATCCTGTTAAACCAACCTGGAGTTATAATTGTTGCTAATGTAGCTTGAGGAATTTCCACTTTTAGCCCCTGTCAGTGCTACTGCTGGTCTAAATGTGTTGAAGGCAGTGTAGCCTTCCATTGCTGGTGTACTTTCTCTGGCTTTAAACTAGGTCTCAGTAACAGCACAGATATCTACATTTTGCAGAGTGGGGACAGCTTATAGAGCATGGAATTTCTTGTTTAGGCTCCTAGCATTGAGAAGTAACACCTTAAGGTTGCTTTAAGTTTTTTTTTTTTTTTTGCTATGTTACTAGTTTTTTGTTTTTTTGACACTGCCTAAACAAGGCTCTAAGGGGGTGGGGAGAGGATAGTTTTAGGCAGTATTTGAAAGCCCAGGAGAGGACAGGTGGCAGGGTCTGTTAACCATGTCCTCTCATACTGATAGATATTGGATGCCCATGGAGTGACACCAGAAACTAAGATAATTATTAAAATGCTGTTCAATGTAAGGCACATACCTGACTGTGACACACATTCAGAGAAATCCATAACGTCTTTTTTCACATAGTCCAGTAAGATACGTCTTGGATCATTTGCACCCATGTGGACTATGATAGTCACATTGGTACCTGTGGTGCAGTGACTTGAGTGCATGCTTGATATTGCATATATTTGCTCAAGACTGGCAAGTTGACAACTAACCATTATCTTGTCAAGCTTGGTGACAGAGGTATCTGTGTGTTGTGTAATAGAATCCCCTAAAACAAGAGTACTAAGTAAAGTGTTTGCTTGCCTTATGGGCTTTGTTCTTTTAGATCATTGGGTGCATGCTTACATGTGGTGTTAGATATTGCTTTGGTGTATGTTTTAGTGATTGCTGAGGATAGGTGTTGTGTTTGATGGTTTAAGAAGTCTTTGCGGTTTTCATAGGTTTCTTTTAAGTGTCTCAGCATAAGGAGTTCTGTGTGTGTGGTGAGTGGTGTGTGTGTGTGTGTGTGTGTGTGTGTGCACTCTTGACAACCTTTTTTGTAAGGAAAATGTTTGCCTCCAAGGAAGTTATGCATACTGTGCTAGTTTCTTTAAGGATTAAAAGGTTGTCCAAGTATGTGAGATAATTGCAACATTGTCCCAGGATACCCATATCTTCTTAGCTGGCCACAGAGACCTTTGGAAATTGCAAATTCATATTGTCAGGACCTGTTTTAGGTTTGGGCTATTATGGTTTAGGGACGGTCTTACAGGGGGTCACCTGAGTGGTGTCCATTGTTAAGGCTAGATGTTAGTTAGTGCTATGATTTGATATTAGTGCTGTTTAATGTGTTAACTAGCTGCCCTAAGCTTGGCTCCAATCAAAGCCTTTGTGTTACAGATGTCCTAAGCACTAGTTTTATAGGTTTGCTACTATACAGGATACTGCTAACCACCACTGTGTAGGGAACATCTCCACAAAAACTTGCCTATTTCATAGGAGACAGAAAAAAGCTGAAAAATGACTCCTATTCCATCTGGCCAATAAACAACTACAGTTTTAACTCTGGAGTGCTTCCCAACTTGGAGAGACTAGGTAAACACCTTCTGTCACAGGATGGATGATGTAAAAGCACAGCAAGAGTAGCTCTGAAGTACAGATCAACACTAACCAACTAAGTCCCTGAAAGCCCTCTGGCTGACAAAACAATCTCACTTTAAGCCTCCCAGTGTGTTTCCCAATTCCGAATGTCCATACTACTTTACTACAGTGACTAGAATAGCAGTCCCACTCTTTGTAATTTAAAACCACATTTTGGCTAGCCAAAAGTGAAAAGGTATCAACTAGCTACAACAAGTCACTTTAAGATTCTTTGTGTGACTTCCAACTGTCAGACCAGGTTATGTTTCGACTATCACTAGAACTGCAGTCCCAGTGTGTGTGTTTTAACTCACAAATTCATGAAAATGCCAGACAAAAATCAGAAAGCAACTTGGGGTCCTTTTCTTTCTTAAGTATTGAGTACTGCAATGAAGATCTAGATAGCCTTGGGCACCATTGCATCATGGGATGTTGTATTTAGCAGCCTAGGAAAGTTTTAGTTGTTGAGTTGCATTATGGAATATAATGTTTAGCAGCCTGGGAAAGTTTTACTTGTGGTCCTAATACCAGTCAACCTTCCTCGTGTTATCTTCAGACTTAGCCAGCCAGAGACCTTTAGTATTAATACATAGAAATCTATCAAACACTACAATAAAAATAGACAACCTACACTAATGGTCTAATACATGGGGCCAGATTCCAAATGAGTTGCTCTCTGTGTACCTGATTCTGAGCAATTTGCTGTTGGTGTAAGGCCTAGCTAATGAACAGGCTTATACCGGGGCCAGATTCCAAAAGACCTACTCTGTATAAGTAGTCACTTACACTTGAGAGCTAGTCTTTTGGAATATGGCCCATAGAGTTCTCATGAAACACTACATTAAAAATAGAAACAACCCACAATAAAGATATAATACATTAACGTTATATTTCTTTAGAATTCTATCATTAAAATACTCCAACTTGATTTTACAGTTGGAAGAAAAGGAGATAGAGTAGGGGGAGTAGGAGGAAACCGAGGGAAGAGGTAGTGAGGAGAGATGAGAAGGAAAAGTGAGAATTTATGGAAATTGGAGGAAAAAGGGGGAAATTTGTGGAGAGATTAAGAGGCTCTCCCATTTGATTCTTGGCTGGAGCGCCTTCTGTGTGGAGTCTGGATGTCCTCCCCGCGGTCGAGTGACACTTAAAGACATGCAGGTAGGTGCGTGCGTGAATAGGTGTGCCTTCTTTGAAGGTTGGGTGTCAGGCTGGCAACACAGCACCGTAAAAATCCACTGCCAATCGTTAGCGGACCGGAGTTCTGCTGTGGCGACCTCTAACAGGGAAAAGCTGAAAGACTTTTTATTAAGGTAAGATAGTACAGCTGTGTAACTGGTTTGTACTTAAAATGTCTATAAGCTAGGTGTTTCTTACAGACATGGTAGTGGCTTGAAGGTTTCTCTTTGCCTTGATAGGGTACATCAGCACAGCCAGCAGTCAGCCAGGTGTTGTTTTAGTTTGCATTTGAAGCCTTTTAATTTGCCTATTTCTTTTAGTGGAATTAGTAACTTGTGCCAAAGTTTGGTGACATAACCTGAATAAAGAATATCTCCTGCAGCATTGTTTGCTTTTTGTGGTGGCTAGACGTTTTTCACTGGAATATAATTCCTTCCACTGTGTCTACTGCTGAAGGATGTTTTAGGGAGAGGCAATTTTCACTTAAACAGTACTAATTTTGAAAATTCAGTTAAAATGCAGAAATTATTAGCAAGGAGGCTAAGACAACAAAAAGTGGGATGGGGAATTTGTAAAATGAATAACAATGACAAGATGAGAACATGGTGGCCCCAGCAGAATAACAGTTATACTACGAGACTACTTTCAGGCTTTATATTGCATGGACATGATTGGAGGGATAAGGTAGAGGAGTTTCTGACTGGGCTGGATTTGCCAGAAATAGGGACTGAAGAGACTGAGGCCTTAAAAGAACCTATAACAGTGGAGGTAATTAAAACCCATTTAACAAAGCAGGCCATCAATAAGTCACCAGGAATAGATGGTGTCATTCGTCCAGTCAGGATAAAACAGACGAGCATTCGTGGGTTCTGTTCAAACAACTTTATTATGTACAAACACATCAGGATTGAGGCTTAATAACTTTTATTTATCCCACTCATACATGCTCACTCTCTGGCTGCACTCTCAAAATGGCACTGAAGCCAGCACATGCTCGCTATTTATATGCACGTACTGTCCTTTAAATGCTTCTTAAAGGTACAACATGCACACGCTATTCTACATCCTCTCTCTTTGAGAAATGATTCAAACATTATTGACGACATTGACATGCAATTGATACAAATAATTCTTTGACATGCAATTATACAGAACTAAATATATATAGACAATTATGTCCAGGTTGCTGTGTATTTCACACTAGGTCTGGAAATACAACCAAATCGTGTGACCTAAAAATTAGAATTTGGTCTAGCAACTGGGACTGTCTCTGCTGAATGTTCAACCTTGAGGACATCAAGAACATCATCAGGAATGGAAGTAGAAGTTAAGACATGTTCTGTAACTGGAACATCATCTGGATTGCTCTGAGATCTAGAGTCTGTATCACAGGAACAATGCTGTGATACTGATTCTGATACAGGAAGGTGATGTCTACAGTTTCTCCTGTACTCTACACCCTCTGATTCTCTGAAGTTGGATCTCGGCTTAGCACATATACCTGTTACTTGATAAATCCGGTCGAAACCTTTTCCCGTTTGTATCCTCACTGTCTCTTCTTCTTTCAATGGACAAAGAAATCTGCTTAATTTATTATAGCTAGACTTCTGGAAAGAACGCTTTCTGTATAGTTGGGCTCTGATTGTTTTATTGTTCTTTGCTTTAGGCATCAACAAACTGGAACTGATAGGCAATGTTTTTCTGGTTTGCCTAGACAGAAGTCTCTGAGCACACAAGCCAAGTATATCATCATGGGATATGTTTCTTAAATTAAGTAAAGTCAAAAAGACATCAGTATTATGTTTTGACTTCTCAAGTAATTGCTTTACATTCTGTACTGCACGTTCAGCTAGTCCATTTGTCTGTGGATATTCTGGACTACTAGTAACACGTACAAAGTCCCATTCTTTTGCAAATTTCTGAAACTGATTGGTAAATTGGGTACCATTGTCAGAAATAATTTCTACCATGGACTGAGATGATGTTTCAACTTGGTGATAGCAGTAAATGTTAGATTAGGTAGTAAATCAGTCTCAAGACAAGTTTGAATAAGAGTCTACCAATACTAAGTAATGCTTGATTGTACCACTTGAATATTTCAGTGGCTACTGTTCGCCACGGTAGTTCTGGAACTTGACTTAGCTGAACTAGTTCTTTTTGCAAATGCAGTTTAGTACTACTGCATACTGAACAAGAAGAAAGTACTTTCTTCTTTTGCTAGAGAAGGCCAAAATACTAGTCTTCTTGCCCTTCTTTTGGTATATTCGGAACCTGGGTGACCACGATGCAAAATCTTTCTCACTGCAGCACTATTAATACCACACACAAGCCTGTCCTTTATTAACTCATCTTTTAAGTCACCAAACCTACACGTTTTAGCTCTGTTTCTCAGGTCAGTAACATAAGCTGCAAAAGTTTCTCCTTGCTGTTTATCTCTTGAGTAAAACAAATGCCTCTCTAATGTAACATTTGTCTGAGAGTTACACACTTCCCTGAATTTGCGTTTCAAATACTCGGTTTTCCCTTGATTCAGCCTGTACAACAATATGATGGTTTTCACCTTCTCCCTCATATACTGCTGGTACATGCACAAATGAATGTTGTCTTTCAATGGCCTCTGACCCAGCTAAGTTTAGCAGAATGAATGCCCTGGTGTGTGTGCATCTTTGTCAGAGGAAGCTGCTTGAATTAAAATATTGTACTCTTGCTCGGATATCATCCAGTTCTCTGCAATATTCTGATTAAGTATTAGTGGTGATGGTTTTCGAAATCCAAGTACAGTAAAGCACAATGCAAGCCAAGTCCACTTGTATGAACATACACATTTGCACATATGCCTGAAATTTATGCCAGTATTTGTAACTATGATCAATAGCACAACATCCTCTGAATAACTGAACTTTGCGAAATAAGTCTCTTGGGCACAAGAATATTCTTGAAATTACTGTATTACAAGAAATCACCTCTTACCAGTGTAAGAAACATTTCAAAATAACTGCACTGTGTGAATAGGTTCATACTAGGCTATCTGCCCTAGGGCATTTATAAGCCTAGCCAGAGTGTGTTTCGCTTTCGTCACCCATTTTAAATTAATTTTGCTATGCCCTTTTTTGAGGTTAGTATACTGTGCCTCTGTCTAACAGTGACACAGAAGTGATACCCGGGGTACACCTACGATCCCCCATCCACTCATCAAGATTCCTCTTGAAGAGAGTCAATGAGGGACTCTGCCTAACCTGGACTGGGATTTTATTCCAGAGTGAAGGGAGCCTCTGGGTTATGAATCTGTCCCTCCAGCATGTCCTATTTATTTCAGTGCTGAGGTTCAAGTCTCTCGAGCACATAGCTCGATGGGATTTGGATTTTCTGAGGTGCAGCATGTCCATTAATTCTGGGTTGGACATGGTTTTATACGTCAGGCACAGATCGCCTCTGAGCAGGTGGTATGCCACTGAGTAGAGCTGGAGTTTCTTTAACCGGGCAGCATATGGCATCTGTTTGAGCCCTTTGATCCTCCTTGGTGAGGTACTTTTGGAGTCTTTCCAGTTGCTGCAGGTGTCTGGTAAGGTACATCCCAAAAGGGGCATTGTACTCAATTATGGGCCTGATGAGTAAAGAGGCACAATGACCTCCCCTGATCTAGATGTGAATCTCTTCATGATTAGGTGGGCTATATAAAATGTTTTTCTAACCACTGGGCAGAAGAAGGTCAGAGTAAAAACATTTTGAAGTAATTACACTTTGCTAATAAACAGTACACAGCACACTGAAACTTTCCAAAAAATGGCTGTGCTTTGCTAAATGACTCTTTTACAGTGCGGCACTTTGCAAATAGACACACCCGGCACAAGAAATTTTCGAAATGGCCATATTTTTACTGCACTTTGCACACAAACTCTTCGGAATAAATGTGCCCCTTTTGCCCTTAATATATTCATTTTGCTCATTTAATCTTTTTTTCATGCCCATTATACTTTCCTTGTGCTCGTTTTGCTTTTCCGAGGCAATTCCAAACCCTTTATGTGCTTTTCTGATAATTGTTTTATCAAATATCCTAACTTTAAACATTTCGTTTAACTAATAAACTTTTCGTGCCTCTTGTGTGTTTAATAATGTGGTCTGTGCCCTTGTAATGCTCCATTTTATCTTTTTTATTTCATTACTTTTGGTTCATTTCCGGCCTTTTCTTGTGCTTTGTTCACTTGGTTTACCTTCCTGTTAACTCTGCACCTTGTGGCTCTGAAAAGCAGTCTCTGGAATCCCGGTTCTTGCACCCTGTCGCTCGTCCAGTCAGGATAAAACAGACGAGCATTTGTGGGTTCTGTTCAAGCAGCTTATTACGTACAAACGCATCAGGATTGAGGCTTAATAAGTTTTAACTTGGCTAGTTTGTTTATAAGTTTATCTGTCACACACATACATGGTCACTGTCTGGCTGCACTATCAAAATGGCACTGAAGCTAGCATGTGCTCGCTATTTATATGCACGTGCCATCCTTGAAATGCTTCTTAGAGGTACAGCATACACACACACACACACTACTATACAGATGGGATCCCAAAGGAACTTTTGAAAGAGGGAGGAGAAAAGCTTATAAAAGTTTGATAGATATTTAATAAAGTCATGACAGGGAAAGTAGTAATCCCACTATTTTGTAAGAGTACAGTTTAATTGTTCTAAAGAAAGGAAGGATCCAGATAATGCAGTTTCCTATAGATCAGTTTCAGTTCTCAATCATGGTTACTATTTTTTTTCTAAATACTAGCTAGTAGATGGGGGAAATACAATGCCAATCTTAATTCAGACTGAAGTAGATTTGTTCAGCAAGTCAGACTTGTCACAACATATTCACAACAATTATAACAGGGGAAGCCAAAAAGAAAGGGATCCCTTTGTTATTAATTAGTATAGATGTGGAAAAAAGTCTTCGACAAGGTGGCCTCATCAGGCCACTTATTGAATGTAATGTCCCCTTTGGCATGCATTTGTCCAGACAGATGCCCCCTTTGGCATGCATTTGTCCAGACAGATGCAACAACTGGAATGCCCACAGAAATACTTTACTAAAGGATGCAAGGCCTAAACAAAATGTTCTACATGGACTGACTCAAAGATGTGTCGCTATACTCCTGTTTCTTACAAGTTGCTAAGAGGTGATCTCTCTCTGGAATACAGAGATCTTCTAAATTAGTACTGATGAATTTATTACACATCAGCAAGTCAGAGGGCACAGAAATACGTGGTCTAAGGATGTAAACTTCTTCTCTGAAACATACTACCCATCCACATAAAACAAAGCTAATCACTGTCCATATACAAGTATAACTTCAATCTATGGAAGGGTAATATAAAATTTACCCCAGACTGTCCCCTGTACTACTAATGGACAGAGGCAGCTCCTAAATGCTTTATCCCATGCATGGGTTCCCTCAAGTTATCTATGGTATTATCTCGGTTATTCTCACTAGGGGTAATATATGATTATCGACTATGGAATGGTAACTGTCAATCTAAATGGGATAGGTTAATTCAAGCACCAAAAGGAAAATTGGCTAGGCTTAAAATGGCCTGCAAGGGCTGATAGCTTGGTAGTTGCCTATGACTGGGACTTCTTATTGATAGTTCTTTTTAGACTTGGAATGCCTAAGGGCTTGATTACCTTAATGAAGCAAATATATCAACATTTGGAAACCATGTTGAAGGTTGAGATTTCCTCTCCATTTTTTAGGTCAGAAAGCAGAATAAGTAGATATTGCCTTCCTTGCTGTTGCATTCTATTTGGAACCTGTAGCATAGAGAATTAGACTAGAAGACATCCAGGATATGAGTGGAATGGTCATCTGGAAAAGCTTGCATTATTTACTGATGACATAACTGTCTACCTAATTTGACCGAGATACAAGTTTACCAAATCTCTTTCAAGTGCTGCATAACTAAATATTCCAGAGTAAGAATAAATGAGAGAAAACAAAAGTCATTCACTCCATCACCTGGTTTAGTTCAGAGTTGCCCATACTTCATTTTGTAATAGTCCCAAAAGTATTTGGGAGTATAAATAACCAGGGAAGTCAGCCAGGCCCCAAGGAAATTGTAGAATGATATGAAGGAAAAGGTATTACAAAAATTAAAGAAATGAAAAAAGCTTTTGTTCTAAATAAGGTAAAGGCATTAAAATGTTTATAGTACCCCAAATTCTTTATGTGGTTAGGCTTTGTTATATGACCTTGAACCAGGCTTCTGGAATATGATGAAGTCAGAAATTCATAGGTATTTACAAGTTGGCTTACAGTCTAGAGGACCATTAAGGAACCTAGCCCAAATTCCCAATTTCCTTCAAGCACTGCCTGGTTAAGTGCCTTTCACATCACCACATACTAGGCAAGTGAGGGCTGATGAAATCAAACCCTGTACCACAGGAACTACAGCTGACATCCTTAACCCTCTGCATTGACTGTCCGCTATAACTGTGGGGATTTATCCATCAACTCTCTTTACAGTAGAGGTGATCATCCAAACTAACTGGGACCTAGGATAGTTCAGATAATCAGATTGTTTGAATAATCAAACATATAACTGAACTGTATAAAAAGCAATTTTTTTTTCTGCATGCAGGAATACAATTTTCAACCATTCAGCGATTCCAATGGGCAATAAAGAATATTTATCACATGAGCTGGCTACAAGCTCAGAAAAACACGCTCAAGCAAATACGTAAAATGTTTACATATTCAGACTGTGATTTTTCCTACCAGAAAACTTTGGAAGGCTGGTTTTGATAATTGATGTTTCTGATAATTGTTCACATAATTGACTCTCTACTGTAGTGATATCTACCAAGAATTTCATTTATAAGCTGTGTTATAGAATTTGAATGAATAAATAAAAGTTTTATGTAAAAGGATAAGAAGCTCAGGGTGAGATGGGGAAAATTACTCTTCCTACAAACAAGGGGAAAGGCAGGCCTGAGTTTATTGAATTATCACAAAACAACTCTACTGAGGTGCTCCTACTTGTTAGAGGAAGATAAGAAACAAAGTACTAAGTGGAAAAAGATGGCTCTCGCCCAAGCAGATAAGAATCTGGTAACTGCTAAGTTGAATATTTAGTCTCACTTGAGGATGAACATGAAGATGAAGCAACTCTCTGCAGCATTTTTTGCTGTTGCCAAAAGAGTTTATAAAGCTCCAGTTTTATTTATTTGTTGGAGTAGATTTGTATCTCTGGCCCTAGTGTTAAACAGTTTGACTTGGAGGTGTAAGAGTTATTGGATTTCTTGGTGTCTTTTAGCCCTATGCAAAACACAAATTGAACTTGGGGGGGGGGGGGCTTTTTGAGACTAGGTATAGGGATAAGGCCTCCAGTCTTTCTTTGTGGTTCAGATCTTTTAGGTCTAACCTTTTTAGTTACAAACCCTAGGGTCTTTCCAATTGCTGGATGTGCTTGGTAAGGTACAGCCCAAACTGGGCATTCTATTTAATGATAGGTTTCATCAATTTGGAATACAAGGAGGTAAAGACTTCTTTTGATCTGGAAGAAATGGCTTTTGCTATAAATTGTGCAAGATAAAGGGATTTCCTGACCATCATTGCAGTGTAATGGTCAAATGTAAGGCAGATACCCACCTAAGTACCCACGTCTCTCAACTTTTTGATTTTGAAGTAGTATCTATGATGAGAGGCAAACAGAGTAAATCCATTATTCAAAAGTGGTATGAGGGCTGTCCAATTTACAGGGAAAAGCTGAAACAAGGAGACAGCATATTGGAATAGACACAAGCTTAAGAAGAAATTGCTTTTAGAGAAAATGAGTACATGTTATAAAGGCTTTAGAATTGGTTCCAAAAATGAAAGAAGGCACCAGAAAGAAAGGAGGGAGCAATATCAGAGCTAGTTCAATTGCTGATAGAGGCAATACCTGAAAATACACATTACAATATTAATAAGCATACTGTATAAAGGGCTGTTGAGCAGTAGTCGAACAGGAAATAAAATTATAAAAGACTGTGAGGAGTGAACTGAGTAGCCAATATCAAGGGAAGACTGGAAGGAAATTTGCTTAATTACTTAAACAAGTAACCATATCAAGGGAATTTTGAATTTTTGGTTGGAAGTGTTAACATAAATACTTTATACCCCAGATTATACAAAATGTTTCCTACAGTTAGTCAAAACTGCTGGAGATGTGGGTTTGTTTCTTATGAAAAGCTGAAAAGATTTTAAATAGATCTTCAACAGTTGAAAAATCTGAAATAACATTTTCTTCTCATAAAGGGCAACAACTAGTCAAAGCCCAACCAATCAATACAAAAAAAAATCAGCTCTGAAGATATTTGGAGAGAAATATAGGCGAAGGCATCCAGATATGGAAAATTTTACAATACAAAAAATATGAAAATGAAGGGAGAAAGTATAAAACAGGATTAGTAATGGAGAGGTTAAAGAAATAGAAACTGAAGTTATGGATTACCTGTGAAGTGTAGGATTTAGTGTAGAAAATCCAACTCTGGTAACATCACAATATACTGGAACAATGAGTCCCCAAATTAAGTAGAAACGGGAAGAATCCGATCACTTGCCACATGAAGATACTCTGGAGCCTTCAGTAGGAAACCAGCACAATATTTTAGTCGAGTCATACAGCAAGGGAAGGAGCAAAAAACAGTAGCAACTCTGAAGTAGCCACTGCTGTGGAATGATAGGCTTATGCTTTCCCAGATGAAAGAGCAATGGATGATGCAGTATGTAGCTGAAGAGACTGTCACAGGAAGATGTTCTACAAATTTCTGTAGAATGCCCACAGGAATCGGAGAAAGAATGTGCCCCCAGTTTAGAATAATATGATCTAAGGGAGGAGTAGCTTGATTTACTAGAAACAGATAGACAGATAGCTATATATTAAGTTTGATGAAAGAAATTCAATAAAACCCACAATGTTAGAAATCTGATAAAACAAATGATGATATGGTAAACAAGATTAACAGAAATTCCTGTGACACAACAGAAGTAAATAAGTATTATTAATACTTATACTTAGAAAATATTGCTGTGCAGCTAACTTAATAACCGACAGTCTTACCACAAAAATACAGGGCAATAAGGGAAAGGAGAGGAAGAAATGAAATGCCATCATGGAAGTATCGAATAGAGAAAACTATAAAGCAATTTAAGACAGTGCCACTGTTAGTACAGTATAGAAGTGGAAACGGATCAACAAAAATACCTAGAAAGCTAGACATGATAAAAACAAAGTGCAGTATTATCTCAAACCAGGCTCTATCATACACTACTGCAAATCTTCTTCTTCTTTCGGCTTTTCCTAGTTAGGGGTCACCATAGCAGATCACCTATCCGCTCATGATTGGCAGCAGAGTTCCACATTGTGGAGTTGCAAGCCCGACGCCCAACCTTCCACGGAAGGCACACGCGCGCGCACACACACTCATGCCTAGGGCCAATTTAGTGTCCAATCCACCTACAACGTTTCTTTAGTTTGTGGGAGGAAACCAACGCGACCACAGGGAGGACATGCAGACTCCACACAGAAGGCACCACAGCATAATAAACTGAAGATGTCAGCACAAGCAGAAAAAGAAGATATGCAGATGAATATAAAGGAAAAGTACACAATAAGCAATTAATTAATGACCCAAAAAAGTTGTATAGAGAATTGTGAAACAAAGCAAAAGGAATACAACCACCACCAAAAAAAGAACTAGACACATTTTCAAGAAATATCTGTGAAGACTCTGGAATACAACAAAGATGTTGAATGGATAGAAGTAGTAAAGAAGCTCAAATGTCCATGATATGAAATGATGAAGCAATGCCTAGAGAAATTGAAATGGTAATGGCTTGAGAAGATGAAACAAAATTAAGAAAAGCTCCTAACTGGAAAACCCCAGGCCCAGATAGTACCCAACTTCTGGCTAAAAGCATTTTAAAAAATTTACATGCAGATTTAGCCCTGAGTAAGAAATACTTGTAGGTGCACCCCAAATAGACACCAGCCTGGTTAACAACAGTAAAAATGATACTCCTCAAGAGTGAACCTGCAAATGATGCTAAAAACTATAGACTAATAACTTGCCTTCCGATGATGTATAAACTATACACTGGAACTGATGCCGATTTTAGAAGAAAACTGAATCATGGCAATAAAACAAAAGGGTAACAAAAGAATGTTTTATATTGAACAAGGCATCATTTTGTACAGTCATAATGGAGAATTGTAAACAAAGGAAGACTCTTGAGTATGGCATGGATAGATTACAAAAAGCATTTGACAGCATCCCACATTCATGGATGGAGTGCTTATAGATAATATACACTCTAAATTATCAATTTACATTACAGTGACCATGAAACAGTGTCAAATGACTTTGCAGCTAAGCCACTTTAAAGGACAAATTATTATCCAAGTTATAAAAATTCATAGGGGGATATTCCAGGGTGACTTTATCACCACTGCTCTTTTGCCTTGGCCTTAACCCATTAAGCTGTCTACTTAATTGATTAGGTCATGGTTACAACTTTGCTCCCAGAAAACAGCAAAGTGTGAAGGCTTCTCATCATTTTGTGGATTTAAAACTGAATAGTTCATCAGATGAGCTGAAAGCACAACTGGAAGTACTCATAACTTTTTCAGATGATATAAGAATGTCATTTCATCTTGATAAATGTGCAAAAGGAACATTTAAAGTAGGAAAGCTGCACCACCAAGAAAATATCAGTCTGGGAAAGGAATGCGATATAAAGGAAACTGAGCAGGAGGAAGTGTATAAATATGTGGGAATTGATGAAGGATTGACAATAAAACCTGAATAAATGTGAACTCTGTGGCAGAGGGCCTGTATACTGAAAGGTATGGCAGAGGGCCTGTATACTGAAAGGTATAATAATGTGGCAAGACTGCTGCACCGGGATTGTGCAAACATTACAATACTTAAATAGCCGAGAAGCAGTGGAAACATGAGAGCATTATAGAGAATGATGAAGTTTATATCACATGGCATCTCCCATAACCAACAGCTCAAAAAATAGATGCGAGAGGAAACCAGATATAGTAGTCCATGAAAAGAAGACAAAAGTAGCATCAATCATTGAAATTGCTAAACCCAGTGATTAGTGTCTCGTGTACAGAGAGGTACAGACTCGTAAAATACCAGGATTTGCAGGCAGAAATTAGTGCAACATAGAAGGATAGCCGGACAGTTGCAATAGTAGTAGAAGCAACTAGTCTGATTAAATAACACTGTAATTTTTTTTTTAATATGCTACTGACACATGTAACTATGAATTGCAGAAGGCTTCAATTCTGCGCACATAGCTGCAAACAGCATTTTTGGCTAACAGCAAAGATTGAAACAATACTAATTTCACAAACTTTAACTATATTTTGACTTGGGAATGGGGTCCATTTCCATCATGCTATTAGAAACCCAAAAGACTTCAAAGAAATTAAACCAAGGCAACAATTTTAATATATGTTAAGTTGTTAATAGGGCTGGTAGTGGTGTTCGTCAAGAAAGTTACAATATGGAACCGGAAAACAGACAAAGCTCCACAGTTAATGAAGTGATATAAAAGACTAGCCACCAAGTATATGAGTAAATGGACATTATGGAAAGAAGTTATTGGACAAAATACCCACTCGTGGAACTTGTAAATGTGCTCTTCATTAATTGAGGTTACCTGAATATAGGATTCTTAGGAAGATTTTACACACCCACATGGGACTTGTCTGCCTTGATGCTATAAATACAAATCAGTAAAGTATAAATAACAAAGATTAATAACATAATTAATACCTTTGTAAATCTGGTTCTGGATCTAATCTCAATGCATGACTTGTAGATAGTCTGCTTTTATTGATTATCTGTAAGAATGGATTCATCACCAGAGATGACCTTTGCTCACCATGCATGAGGAATGTGCTGCATGGTAATGTGATCTGTATGTTTAAATAAAGCTCTTTTTTTGAGTTTCTTACCAGGAGGCATACTTTAATGTCTCATCCCTTACCATCTCTGTCAGAATAGAGAACCACTGCCTCAGCTAGAAAGCTATTAACAGCATTTTAGCTTCTCCTTTCTTATCTTCTGAATACCCCTTCAGAGGGGGTATAAGGAGGGTATGCATATAGAAGAATACCTGCCCAAATGAAGGACAGGGTAGCAATTGTCTGAGCCTCCTTCTGGAGCAGAATCTCTCACTTACTTCTAGCAGACCTCACTTTTGAGCAAGATTCAGAAAGATTTCTCTAACAACCACCCTTGAGGATCAGATTAACTTGCTCAGTTGATCCACCAATGCATTCTGTGGGAAATAATGCATGTAGCCCTTTGGGTCATGCCTGATTCCAGGGTCACTGCCCTCGCTTGCATTCTCAGCCAGTTCCTCTCAATTATTTATGTAGTGCTGTCATCATATGTAGGACTCTTGGTTTTCAGATTGGTTTGAAAGTCCTAAGTACCAAGATTACTGCCATCATTTACATCAGTTGAAAACAGGCTTCTGGCCCAGTCGGACACTACCCGGTTATCAAATATATATAAGTAAATAATAAATAAATAATTTTATGCCAATGTGCCTTTTTGCGTGTGATTTATGTGCCCTAAACTCTGAGGTCATCTAAGTGTGCAGTCTAGACAGTGTCGGAGGGCATTTACAGTCGGTGTTTGTTTCTTGGGAGTATGTCTGAAGGGAATACATACATTCAGATGTCCGCTTCACCATACGCCTCCTTGCCATATACAATGGAGTTAAGGATATGGTCTTCTCCAGGCTTTGAATAAGCTGGTGCAAAATGCTTTTAAGTCACCACTAGTTTTCTCATGTGAAGTTTTGCCAGAGGAACATGTGGATAGTTAATGCTATATACCACAGGATTCTTAGGAACTCTGTTGCTGAGACCTGATTCCTCTGTGCCATCTTCTGAATGAAATGTGCTGGGTAATCTGTCTACTTTGATTGGCAGAGTCTAGCAAAGCCCCCCATAAGACTACTGTTCTGGAAGGTGTTAAATTGTACATGAAACGGTTGCCAGACCTATGTTCTGAAAACAATCTAGGGTATGTGCTAATGCACTTGCTAGCTTCTCTTGGGACTGGAACTGTGCAAGTCAGTTGTTCAGATAGGGCCCCAAGACCCTCTCTGTGCAAATTTCTGCAGTGAGCTATAACTGAAGTCAGGCATTTGGTAAAATTCATGGGAGCAATAAAGTGATTGTTGTCCCTGTTTAAGTGAATGTATAGGTAGACATCCTTCAGATCCCCAGTATAACCATCACTGCTTGGTGAAATAATAGGGGCAGATGGGCATAAAGTGCCAGAATTTTGAACACTTATAAGAATTTATGTAATTTTGACAGATCTAGAATGGACCTTCAAGGACCATCCTTTCTTAGCACCAAAAATATTCTTGAGTAGAACACTGGCCTTTTCTCTCCTTTGTACTCTCTCTACAGCTTCTTAGAGATTCATTTCATCCAGTTAGAGACCCTACTAGATGCCTTAAATTTTTGGCACTGGATATCCTCTGAAATTTTAGAATTGACAAAAAAATGCAGCCTTTGTCTCTGAGATATGACTTGCGAAACTCTCTGTCAAACGGAAGTATTTTCCCATTTTTTTCTTTTGAGAATAGTGCAGTCCATTTCCTATTTTTGGGGGTAAAGGAAAGGGATAATTTGAGGGCTGAGGTGGGACTTTTGGGATAGACAAAAGGCAGGGAGAAGTGTGGCATAGACACTGCTGCTCTCTTGTTGAAGCTTATTCTTGAGGGCCCAGAGCTTCTCTTTCTGATTTCTTTGCCTTTTCTGACCTCCTTTTAACGTTTTGTTTACATTCATTTAACCTGATGTTGGTAATACAGCCAATATTTGAATTATACTTTTTGTTGTTGGTATAGGAGGGTGGAACAGTTGTTTAACTGTTTCCATTGCATTTCCCTTCTCCTATATATATATATATATATATATATATATATATATATATATATATATATATATATATATATATATATATATATATATATATATATATTTTTATCTTATGGAGAAGGAGTCAAAACAATAGCTCCTCATCCAACGGTGCACTGATAATCTGTACTTCTATAACCACTTGCAGGGATTGTATCCTCAGCCAGCTATGCTTCGTAATAACTGACCCCAGAACAGTAGCTCTAGATGCTGCATTACTAGCATAATGACCATGTCTTTATACATCTGCCCACCTCCCATTCATGGGTAAGATTATTCATGGTTAGTCCTTTGAGAACCAGCATATGTCCTGATCATGGAGTGTGTATCTTCAGCCAGAAGAACACATGCTTTCATTCAAAGGCATGGTGGCTTCTCAAGAGGCATTGCCAGAGGCCATGGGGATAGCAGGCATCAGAGCCAAGCACCTTGATGGCTAGTTTGCCCTCTAGCCTAGAAAGGCCAGCTGAGACTAAACAGAGGTTCCTGTCCAAGGCCAGCTGAGACTAAACAGAGGTTCCTGTCCTCCTCGTGGTAGACATTCTCCACAAGCTTTATGGGCTGTATTCAGAGGGATGTCTGAGGACATCTGTGCATTACTTGATATAGCAGCCGGAGTAAAGTACTCCAGCTTTTGTTTTAAGCAGGTGTGAAGAGCTACAATTTGCAGGAAATGTAAGAGGACACATTGTGAAAAAGCTCCAAACAAAGCATGTACTGAAAGTGGGCATCTCTATGGGAAATTGGGCATTTTTACAGGCATCCTATTCCCTCCCAATAAGTAAGAGGCTTTACTTAACACTAACAAGGAACATGGGGTACTCAATAGGCTAATTATCTGAACTCTGGAAGCCTTCAGCTGAAAGGTCCTGTCGTAAACTAAGGAAGTGAATTAATATTGCAGCATTTAAGAAAGAAAGATGTACATATTTTGACCTTGCACAGCTACACAAGTGCTGTTAATCTGGAAGCAACCCACTGCCAGTACTTACCTGTGCTCTCAGTCTAACTGGACCATAGATCGTTTTGGACCATAGATTGTTTTCTTTTCATTCCCTCTGCTCCGATTCATGTCTACCCACTCCGTTCACCCTCACTTCGGTTGGGCCACCCCCACTACTCCTAACATTTATTCTAACCAAACTAAACACCAAACACCCCACTCAACTATCCTATCCAACCACACTACACATTCAGTCAACTAGGATCACTAAGCCACACCTTCCTCTCACACCAAGCAAACCACAATGATACTCTTACACACCTCCATCACAATACTAACACTTTTACTCCATCTCGCATCCTGCCACCACCACACCATATCTAAAAGCTAATCACCCACCCACTCAACATTACCTCCATACCACGGCACATACACAAACCTTACCATATCTATTTAACATTATTAACATAATTTATTATACTTTACAGATACTCACATCCACCCATTTCATGCCACCTTGCAAATATACCAAACTATCACTCAAACCACCATACTCAGTTCAGCTAGTAATATCTCATCTTAAGCTAAGTGGGGACATCCACTCCAACCCAGGACCAATGCACTCCAATCAACAACCACAACCCCCACCCATGTCAGTCAAACAAATCTCAAACAACCTTCCCCACAGAACTTCTGACCTCCTACTAATAAACATAAATATCAGGAGCCTAACAAACAAACTAAGTGAATTCCACTCCACCCTCTCCTGACATAGTAGCCCTAACAGAAACCTGGTTAAAACCCCACAGAAACCTGGTTAAAACCCCACATAACTGACAATTAAACCTTAACCCCCGGCTATAATATCCATAGGCAGGACAGAACACACAAGAGGAGGAGATATTGCTATAATGTACAGAAATACACTCAAGCTTAAATGACTAGATGATAATCAATAAATTTCTGTTAATGCTGAGATACTGTCAACCTGCCTTGAAGTTAACCCCAAAAATATATAACCATCTTAGCAATCTACATCCCACCAGGCAACAACATCCTCACAACTGAGGAATTCCTTCACAGTACATCACCTACCTCTAGTCAGGAAACCATAATGATGGGTGATCTTGACACTGATGGGCTCACCCGTACTAACAATAACCCCTCAAACTTCATCAGCCTTTATGGCTTCACCCAAATAATCCTAACCCCAACCAGAATAGACAAGTCCAGTAATAGGCAATCCATACTTGGTTGGACTGTAACTAATAAGCCCACACTAACCCAACAGTCAGGCTGCTTCTCCTCAGTGACCGTCTACCTACTCAGACAAAGTGTAAGCAGCCCAAAAACACATAATTTATAAGCAAATTCATAATAAAACTTCTTTCCCCACACGTTCATATCCACACTCCAACAATGCAACTGGACCCCCATTAAAATATCTCAATTTAGATACAGCAGTAGAATACTTTAACATTATGTTCCTAAGCATACTTGACAACCTTACCCCACCTACTGACAACTAAGAAACAGAGCCAAAAAAACACACATCAAACTGACAAAACAACTAGTACTACACTAACCTACAACAAAAATACCATAGTAACTCACAACAATTCTGGGCCACTATTAAGCAACTATTACAACCTGGACTATTCTCCACTCCTACACCAGACACCTCTGAGTCCATAGACAATATAGCAACACAGTTTAACAATCATTTCATCAACTCCATATGCTCACTAACAAACAAAAATACTAATCCCCCACCAACTCTAACAATATACCTCACAGAAACCACCGCCTCTCTCTCTCTTAAACCTGTCTAAACCAGTATCATTAAAAGAATGCTTTCTAAACTTAACCCCACAACCATTGCAGCAGATAAACTGCCCACCAAATGTCTAAAACTAGCAGCCAAGGCCATTGCATGTCTCATCTCTATCTTAATCAACCATTGCATTCCAGAACATTCTGTGCCCAAACTCTGGAAAATATCCTACATCATCCACTTCAGAAAGGAGGAATAAAAAAAGACCTTTCCAACTACAGACCAAGAGCAATACTGCCTCGTCTATCTAAAATACTGGAAAAATGTGTCCACCTCCAACTCATGAATCCTCTACTTTCCAACAATCCTTTTACCAACACCCATCATGGATTTCGCCCCAGACATAGCATCACAACTGCCCTCATAAGCTTCACAAACGCAGTCAACCAACTTAACAACAATAGTCAAGTTGTTACCTCCATCTTTTTAGATATGTCCAAAGCTTTCAACACAATGTCCCATCAAATGCTCCTACATGAACTTCCCTTACTAACCCTCAACTAACTTGCTCTCACATGGTTCCATAGTTACCTATCTGAATGCCAACAGGCTGTTAAATGGCATTTTGACCTCTCCTCTCTACTACCAGTCGCAGTTGGAGTGCCAGAAGGATCGATCCTACGCCCACTCCTCTTTTCAGTCTTCACCAACAATCTCCATAAAGCCACCCAGTCTGCCACCATTATCCAGTAAGCAGATGATGCCACTCTAATCTACTCTGTATCCTCCCTCCCACTACTCCATGAAGTATCTCATCAGTCCTTCACTGCCACAGAAACCTGGTTCTCCAAATATCAACTTATCTTTAACCCAAATAAAACAAAACTAATGATCTTTTCAAACAACAAATCCCACCACCATCAAACCTCCTTTCATACCTCCTCTTCTAACAACAACAAAAGAGAACCTGTTACTCACCCAAAACTGCTTGGGGTAACTATTGATACAGGCTTAAAATTCGATAAACACCTAGCACAGTAATAAAAAAAAAAAAAACACACACACACACATGTCAAACTAGGCTCCCTGTACAGAGTCGAGCCTTACCTCACAAACTCCACCAGGCAATCTATCGCCAGGACCCACTTACCACCCTTTTATATGCTTCACCTATCTTTACTAACCTAAAGAAAACAGACATAACCAAATTTGACACTTTGTATACTAAAATTGCTAGATTCGCAACTAACTCTCCATATAGAACCCACCACTGGGTCCATCAACTGAACTGGCTTGATCTGCCCAACCTCTTAAACTTCCCCCAACTGACAGCTGCTCATTCCATGATATACTAGCCTGACAAATGTACATCTATCCAACAACTGCTACAACCCCAGCCTAGTATTAGAAACCTGAGATCTCCCAACAAATTTCCACTAGATGTTATAAAATCAAACCACATCTTTGGTGACTCTCTACTCTAATCATATCACTAAGATATGGAACAATATCCCTCAGGAAATCATAAACACTAGTAACACCTTTTAATTCAAATGCCTTCATAAAGCCTACCTATCCAACTCATGGCTCTGCTCTTGCATAAATCCTGGATGAGTACACTCCTTCACATGTTCATCTCTCCCTTCCCCACACCCTACTAACACATACATAACCTTCTTACAATTCCACCACTCGCACTTGCACTAGTCCCACTTTAATAACCCTTGTACTGTCTCTCTCTACTTCATATACACTATTCTTTCCACTGTCATTACTCTACACTATATTATTGATCTCATGCACATCTTTACCAAGTACCCTCATTCTTTGCTCCTCCACAATCATGTCACTAATGACCTTATTCTTTAGTGATCACAGTTCACTTGTATAGTGACACTTTTTCCTCATTACCCTGTAATGTAAATAAGCTTTCCCCTGAAAAACAACACTTGCCGATTGATTTAGCTTGTCTCAGTTTCATATGATGGGCTGTGTCATATAACGCTGTATATAACTACTATGGTTGTGCACTGTCGTGTTATTGTTATATTGGTATTATCTTTGTTATTAACATTTTATGTCAGTGAATTTGTGTAAGTTAATATTTTGTTTGTAATGTGGAGCTTTTTCTCCCTGGGACTCTGCTGAAAATGAACTCCATGTCCAGTCGGATCTTGCTGGTAAACAAATGTCAAATAAATGTAGGTTGATGCCACGTTTATACCTGGAGTGTGGTCCTTTGGAAGCTGGTGTAAGCCCATCCCAGTAGAAGGGTACAAAGTTATAGAAGTCAGGCTGGACATTTGGCATTTGCTTGCAGCAGAGATAGGTACTGCTGTAATGATCACTGCAACACTAATATAGGCGAAGAACATTCCCCCACGGCTTTCATTCTTTCTTGTCACTTCTTTACTTTCCTGAAAGATACAGTGCATCCATATTATAGCACCACTTTTCTCTCTTGTCCATACTGTACATTCCCAGCATTTTGACCCTTTCCATGCAACCTATGTCCTCCATTCCTCTTACAGAGGCACACTCCACTTATATACTCGTGATCAGTTCAATACCTCTTCGTAAATACAGCCTCTATAAAAATGCACAGTAGTGTAAATGAGGCCCTAAAAACTACTAAAATTAAAGGATATCTGCACCCCCTGGAAATTCATCCTATCATTTCCTTGATGCACACCACTGCCCATTCAAACTACAGACAACTAAGAGTAGGCTATTTGCCACATATCTGTTTCTGCCCTCTGTGCCCTAAGGGAATGCCTCATGAAAACTAGACTTGGATATGGGGAAGTAATCACATTTGTGTACATGTTTTTACAGTGAATATCAACACTGCATACATTGCCAACCTGCACTACATTATGCTGTGAATGGGGGTCTCCCCCATTCAAAACAATTATTTCAATCTTGATAGGGTCGGCAAAAATCTTATTTTGTAACTGATATCTGACACAAATATAATGAGACTGATCATGTTACATAACCTCACTCACTAAGCTGGTCACTGTTTTTTGTCTAACTGCCACAACCCCCCCCCATCTGACACAGCTTGCCAAATCCCTGTCCATCTCACCAAGCTAGACAACATCCTCTTACCCTTTAGTTTTTCTGTCAACCTGCTACAGGACATAGTCTGTCAAATACCTTGGTGAAGTACAGCTACACTAGCTATGTAGTGCCCTTGGAGGGAGCTCTGTCACACAACTACATTAATATCAGTTGGCAAGATCTCGGCAGCGATAATTTATGCTGCTGCTTATTGCTGTACCATTGGCATTTAAGAATACCACTAGGCTCACCTGCAGATTTCTCTCTAGCCTTTTCCGGTTCATCAAATTAAGGCTGACTGATCTGCGTTTACGGCAGTCTTTATTTGACCTTCTAATGAAAAGGGACCACAGCTGGTACCCATACAGTTTTGCCAGTCAAATGTACCTGCTAGTTCTTTTAGAGCAACATATATGCTACGGAAGGGCGCAGACCAAGCCACAAACATATGTGTAAGGAAACCCAACCAAAAGTATGAACAAGATGAAACCGTAGATGTTTTTAGTATGTATAGCTATACAAAATGGATTCAATAATCCTTTCCTGCTGTCACTATATGATTCTGCAAACAATCAACCAGCTAACATAAAAATGTGTTACTGAAATAATGAACAACCTCCATTGTGCATTAAATTTTTATTTTTTTTTTTCAAAGAGAAGGTTTGAAAATGTAATTTTAAAAATAAAACAACAAATTCAATGGAATATAACCGTCTTCTGCAAAAGAAATATGCCTACATGCAGTAAAAATGAACAATGTAACAATTACTAAAAGCACCATAATAACAGATGTAAACTTTAAAGTGAATGCAAGAAATTAAATAATACAATGCCAAAGATGGCAAACTACCTCTTTATTCCCATAATATATTACGTTTAGTACAAGTCGCATTTATACACTTGTTTCTTCATGATTGTAGTAAACATTTTTTACACAGGAAATAGGGGAACTATAGGATTAATATTGCTATTGCAGAGGATAACAACCTAACTTTCAAAATAGGAGACAAGTTCAACCTGCAAAAGCTTTCCAAGTTAAAGCTTTTGTGCTGTAAACTTAACTGTAGCACTCAAATGTTGCAGCAGTATATATATATAGCCCAACAGTGGCTAATATGCCTCTGACTACAGCTGGAAAATAACATCATTACTGAGTACACATGATGACACATCTTTTTCCTACTTGTACAGTAAACTCCCCCTTATCCGGCCATCAAATTTCTGCCGTAGCCGTGGCAAAAGACAACAGAGAAGAACAAAACTTCCACCTCCTCTGGGCTAAATAATGACAAGACATTTGAGTTTTAGACTTCATTATTCATTAGAAAAATGCATACTAACAAATCATTTTATTCTAGCTGATTTAAAACGTATAAATGCTATTTTGTATGCTTTTTCCTGATTTATCCAGCCTAAGGTCTAGTCCCAGTGAGACCGGATAAGAGGGAGTCTATTGTATTGAACTTTTAATGATTTTAACATAAGCCATAGGCTTAAGACACTAAGGTCACCCGCCTTGCAGATCATATTTTTGTTGTAACATTGACCACAAAACCAGATTATTTTGTTCTTGTCCCTGTCCCCAGTATCACCCATTCACAGCAGTGACACATGGCACAAAAAGGACAATACAGGGCATTGGTGATGTGCCAAATCTGCAAAAAAGTGTGCAGTAGTAGTTATGTTCTAGAACTTTAAACAGTGAAAACATTTCACATATCCTGAAAGTTTTAGTGGCTTAAATAAGTCATCTACTGATCCCATTAAGACATAGCTCTATACTACCCATTCCACAAGTTTACATACAATACATGATTTACTTCCTCTGCCCATTTCATAAGTCTACAGATGTAACACGTTTCTGTTCTGCAAGATACCTCTTTCTGTACAAGAACCAAAGTCCTTAGGACTCTTGCTCTTTCAGGCATTTTAACATACTTGTGCATAGTTTGCTGTGCTCTTGAAAGGAATAACAGAACAGAAAGTGATCTTTGTGTCTAACTGTCACTGATTTTCTGCTTTTGCTCAAAATTTTTGCTGTTCTAATATCAGTGATTTTCCTATAAATCACTAAGGACAGTACAGTCACTGTATAGCAACACAAAATGGGGCTCCAGATTTCTTATTTAGAAAATGCATGTTACTGTAAACATTATTAATCTACTGGCTTTCAAAATGGATACGTTTTTATTATATAAAAACTGTTCCTGATTCAAACTTGATCTCCAAAAAGAAGAATATGGTAATGCTTAAGAAAATTGTGGTACTTCTAAGAAATATTGGTCTGGAAGTAAAAAGTCAGTATGTTATTTTAAGAACAGCAAATAAAATAATGATACTGGTTAAGAATAACTAAAAACTTTAATCTTAATACAGTTAATTTGGAAATGAATGTATGCCTTCCAAAAATCTATCCAAGATACTTTAACACCGTTTCTGCATTTTTGTATGCAATAGTGAATGATAGCACAGCTGTCAGCATCCATTAGTCCTAAGCCCAATGATCTGCACTTGCATTTTTGTATTCATTGGTGCAGTTGGGTTAGGATATGTTGCAGGATTTCAGGCATAATGTCAAATACCTGAAACAATTACTCCATGAGATCTTGGCTCTGCACAGTGCATGAATTTATGGATGCTATTTTATAATGAACAGAAATCTCCAAAAATGGGTACTGAATGCAATTGCTTACATTTTACTGTTTTACACTGAGTCATGTATCTCTGCTGAAACATGCAGCATTTAAAGCTGTCGCCAAACCTAGTCAACCAGTAAGTAGCATACAACATGAAATATCCTGGGCATATATAGCAAACAAGGAACAAAATATGAGAAGGGCATCAAATTAAAACTAAGTACATATGTTTTTTGCAAGTGTCCTCCACAGTGTATTTTACCAATGCAAAAACTCTTCCTACCAGGTAATGTACTCTTGTCTGTATTCAAACCCTAATCTAGAAAGGGTGTTTTGCTACTCGGGAAAACTGACTGTAATGGTCTTATAGCACAAGTGACAAATGAATTGGGAGTAGACTGGAAATGAATTAGATGCTTGTAATTCTCTGATAAAACAATCAAAGTCACATCTTGAGTAGTTCATTGTATGTTCGATTTGACATGGGTCTGGACTACTGTATTGGCAGTTCACTTGGCTACAGCTTCAACAAAAGGAGTATTGTGTTCTTGATATTTAAAGAAAATCAGCTATTTCTATTAGAACACCAATGTTTGTAATGAAATGGATATCTCACATGGTAGCTAAAAGCAGCAGACGGGTAACAAAATGGTACTGAAAATAAGCAAAGAAGCTTGGTCACTGGTTCACAGCCCATGGAAACAAACTCTTACGTTGTTTAAAATGTGGTTTACAGTAGATACGCTTACCATTTCACTGTAAATCTGGGCCATTGTGCAGATCTTTGAAAACAATGAAATGAGGTAAAGATCGTATCTAAATGTGCAAAACAAATTTTTCTTTTAACACAAAAGTGCCCGCATGCATCTTTAATAGTTTGTGCATTAGTTAAGTAATTGACAAACTGTTAAATTAATGATGACTTATCTATGCTAATCCAGCATAGTTAGAGCTAGAATCCAGAGAGATATAAATGCCTCCTGTCTGGCCGTTTAATGTTAATGTTGTAAATATGGCTTTGTATGTTTAGTCTTCTGTGTTTGGAAGATATTTTTAAAACTCTGCAAGCTTCCAAATGATTCAAAATTAACTTGTTCTTCTTTCGGCTTTTCCTGGTCAGGGGTTGCCACAGCGGAACTCTGGTCCGCTAATGATTGGCAGTAGATTTTTACAGTGCCGAGGTGCCAGCCCAACCTTCAACGAAGGCACGCCCATTCATGCATGTCTTTCGAATGCCACTCGACCGCGGGGAGGACATGCAGACTCCACACAGAAGGGGCTCCAGCCGAGAATTGAACGGGAGAACCTATTCATTCTAAAGATGTATGCAAACACTTTTTGGGGGAAAACAATTGTTTCGGTCCTTTAGACATGATCTTTAAATTATTTATAGAGGCCTACTGTGGACAGGTCACTGTAATCTTTCAAGAAAAATGTCTTATTTGAAATCTGGTACCAATGATTATTCTAATGAGATCTGGTTTCACTATTGAAGGCCTCAACTCTTTTTAGGCTTCTATTCTAACAGCAATCAAAGTCCAGTTACACTTTTACAATGCTTACTATATTTCATACATTTACTATGACAAGGCCTTACTCAGAAGCAAGTTATAACTTCCATTAACAGGACTGTGTAAGATGCAGTTTAGTGCTTCTGACAACAAGGAAACAGAATACAATGCCTACTGGCAGAAGAAGCAAAAATACAAAACATTCAAACAGGAAACCTTTATACACTCTTTGAGCTGATCTTGTGAGAAATTATTTTATTCTTAAATTACTAGACTACAGGTAAGGCAACAAGTACCATTTTTTTACTATCCAAGTAATAAGTAAAGTAAGGCAAAAGTACTAGTTTCATTTCAGTCTGGGTAAGAAGCAAATAGTAAGGCAGCATTCCTATGGTGGTTTGGACTCTTCTAAGATTGACATCTTTAAGATATTAGGTGCACAGAGTTTGGTCCAACAGTCTATTTAACACTAAAGGAATTCATAAACTATAAAATATCGATGCTAACAATAGCACATCTGCACAGGCACTGCACTGTCATACCTTGACTGTGACGCAAAGGGCAAAGAATACCCTTAACTATCAAGTGTCCTCATCCACCATAAACATCCAAAAGTGCCTTACTGCTTTTCAACACAGATTACAAATCGGGTCTATTGTTTCTTCATGCGGAGTTTTAGTTAAATGCTGCTGTACCAAGAGAATATTGCAGATGTACTGATCTCCAAGCAATTTGATTTTTAGGACTGTTTTGTTACTTTTAAATCAGTAATAAAGTGCAAGCCCAAGAATAACATTACATGGAAGCAGGAACCCACAAAGTCTGTACAAAAATAAAACACAAGTCCAATAAATGTCATTTGTAAATCTGCTGCTAGTCACTTTCGGAAACCCATTTATAAGGCTTGTTTCAACAGCAGCCAAGGTTGCATATCTTTAAAACAGGAGGTGCACTTGAATGACAAATGAAAATCAGCGATTCTCAGCAAATCTGACTCAAAAACAGTTACAAAATTTTGTGTGCTTCTGGTTAGTAACTCTTCAATCTTTTTCACTCTCAAGAATTACAATTACTTTGGGCCTTGTGAAAGGATCAATGGATTACAATTAGACTTACAGACGATCTACACAGAACATAGTCCGTGCTTTAAAACTGGTAAATATTTCCTTACTGAAACGTTCTTAACTGATTCCACAAGTTTCTGTGCAAAGAAAGCAGCATCTGTTGGTCTAAAGTGCTCAAATGGCAATCAAGCTTCTACATGTATAGCAATAAAAGTGTGTCAGTATATTATTGTAACAACATTTCAGAAACCTATCACAATAGGAATGCATTCTTTATGACAAAAGGAAACTCTTAATTGCTGTTTAACAGATGAAACGATTACATTTGCAGCTGAACATTTTTAAACAATCTTGCCCGTACAAGTGATGGCAATACAATATATTAAAATGCCAGTTTAGTGCTAGTCAACGGAAATATTTCAAAATATGAACATGCAGCAAGGAATCAACATCCAGTAAAGAAATTTTCCTTACAACATATTCTTTTGGATTAGAAAAAGTAAACTAACTGTTAGCTGCAGTAAACCATGCAGAAAGAGAAAAGTTTAGCATGAAGTTAAATGTGCATATTTTCACTATACATTAAAACATTGCTAACCAGGTCACATTCTTCAGCATCATGAAGTCAATCATCAAAGTAAGAGGTGTACTAGAGAGTTATGAAAACTGCCATGATCATCTTTACAAAGACAATCTACACCTTTAACTACAGTGCTGACCAAAATACACAATTTGTAATTCCCAACATCACTGACTTACAGTTTTTAAAAAATAAAATTCCATTTTATGAGCTGAAATTTTGGCAATTATACCACTGAATGCTCAACTTTGATTTCTGGCCACCATCATTTTTATTATAGAAAAAAAAAACAGTTTAAGCACAAAACACTGAATAATGTAATACATATGAGTGTTCTGGTTTAAAATGTTGAAATTTCATGAAATGTTGTGTTTTCTCACATGCAGACAATCATGATTCTGAAATTTACTGATATTTTCCCAAAAAATATGGAAAATGGGTATCCTTAATAAATCTATATCATGTTCTACATTTTGCATCAGCTTTATCCTCAGTGTGTATTTCTAGTCAGCTAACACATTTATGTTTAATTCTAATATTTATTTATTCCTCATTTTCCTTTTAACTTTTAGATAAAAAAATAAAAAACCATCTGTATCACACAGCTTTGACCTGTATATTGCTGCAACCAGGAGCTGTGAAACTTGTGTAAGGGGGAGTTAATGTCTTGTATTTTACAGCTCCTTGCCTTTGGTAGCAGCACCATCACCGCCATCCTCCAAAATGCCAAAGCACAAGAAACCCCACTATGCCATATATTTAAACCTTGGTAAGTAAGAATTTACAGCAGGGTAGGTATTCCCCAAAGACAGCCATGAGTTAAGTGGAGTACAATAAGTAAGCCGTCAGTCCCTTACTGACCCATTACAGCTGTATTGGCTTTATTACCACAACTATTTATTCTATTTGCAGGTGAGGATGTGTACCCTGAATGGTGCATGGGGTAGTTGTGATAATGTTGTATTAGTATACAGTAAAGCCTTCTGGGACTTCAGTACACTGCAACCAATACCTTTACATTACAGTGAACTGCGCTTGCTACTGTGCGGTATATATGTAAAATAACACAGTGTTCTGTATTATTTCTTAAGCAGCAAACTACAATCAGGAGAAATGCTTATTTTCTTACAACCAGACAATATTATTGTGATGAAGCCGGCTGAACGACAATGAAAAGTAACACAAAAACAGTTCTGCACATGCTTGTATACTGTGACAATTCTGTAGTTTAAAACAGTCAATCCTTGGTGCACATTTCCCTTCCCAACGGGATTAAAAATACAAAAATTACAAAGGATTGTTATACACACTCTTCTAATACACAGGAAATGAAGGATGCATGCTATCAGTGAACTCCAACAACAAAGGTAATACAAGGTATGTAACCATTACTTCTGGGGAAAAAAATCCACTATCAAAATAAATGGGTAACTAGAACATAGTTTTCAGGGCTCCAGGAGTACAACGGCTCATCTAACAGATAATAGGATGTTTGAGGAAATATGTAGCAGATGCAAGGTATTTAAAGTTTCAAATGGAATAAATGGATTATGAAGTTTTTTTGTTTTTGCTTTTTGTAAACATCACAACGCAGATTTATAGTGGTATAATTAGGCAGGAAGTCCTTTTCTGGCATTGGGCTGCATTTGTATGCACATAATGTTACAACTCTTCTTGGTTATCAAAAATAAATTCTACACAAAACCTTTAAAGAATCTCTCTTAATAAGACAGTTGAAAGTACTGCAATTCTACTGCCACAGAAACATGCAAGTTTTTTTATGCAATATTTACACAGAGAAAATAGTTCTCTTTATACCTTTGTTTACAAATGAAGTATTTTCTGTACAAAAAGAAAGCAGTGAAAATATCCTCCTATAAAATATTGGGTTGTAGTCTACACTTCTTGACATAAATAAACTGAATAGCCTCTGCTTGCCTGAAGCAGTTACTGTACGTGACAGAAAGCATTAGAAATATCTGTAAAAGTTGGTTTATAGCTTGTCACTTAATGCCAGTTAGTAAAGCCCCAGCTTCTCAGATCATCTTCTGCAATGCATGCAGAAAGATATGCTCGCTCTCTAGAAAACAGGCAAACAATATCTCTTCAGGCTAATTTATATAAGGGCACTTAGAAATTTTACTAGAAGAACTTGAGATCACTGCATACTCCAGTAGTGCAAACACTGCTAGAAGTGTATGCAAATCATACTAACAAGAAAAATAAACCCAGTTTAGGATATCTGCCTCTAAGCAGCAGTGAAGAACTAACCGCAATGAAGAAAATGATAGTAGCATCCCAGTCCGGGATGTGACTGCGGTTTTCATTACCTTTCCTTCCGTATCAAGTATAGGGAACACACACAAATACTCATACACAGCCCCTTCTGAGTGTGTATCGATGTATATTTAACTACTCCAATGAAAAAGACCCCTATTTTTTTGAGGTTTCTAAAGTGCAGCGTGCACCGCTTTACCTGGGAAGTGACCTGCTGTGGCTGCACACAAGTAAGGATGCAGCATAAATGTCAGTTGCATATTAAGTATAATCTTATCAATTAAAAGCACTTTTTAAATAAATCCTCCACTGAAGTGTTTACATAAACTACAGCCACAAAGTTACAAAGTAATGGTTGCAAAGCCCCTGCTTGTTCTACTACACACACTGAAAAGTTCTCTCTCTAAATATATGTATCCTTATGCAAGTGTTGTCAGTGAAAACTGAGAAAACTTGTACCATTTGTCATATTTCCACTATCACTATGGCAGGAAGATTAAACAAATTCACTCCTATTTAATGCATGATTGAGTTATTTGTGGGTTTTCTCATGCTAAAACAACCACCTCAATGTACAGACCACCAAACTCTGTGACTAAGACAACTACCATATTGCTAATCTAAGCTAGTTCTGAAAGATCATGGTAAAAACAATTATGTTCACTACTACAGTATAAACTTTGAACCTGTACATTTTTTTGTTCTCTCTGAGATATTTTCACAGTCAGACTCTGCATCCATTCTGATATTATTTATATTTATGACTAACATTTTAACAAATGTATTTCAAGGTCTTTGGGCAAAAAGTAGAGATGACTGAATATGGTTCCAGATGCATTTGCTCTTATAAGCATGCTGCATTATTTCTGGGAGATTTTTAAAAATGTTTGCAGCTAATTGCAATTCCTTCCATACTCATTAGAAGAAATATTACCCACAGAGGTTTTTAATAACTGTGCCCCGTCTTTACACAATACTTGCAATATAACTTTTATTATGGAACACTATCGCACACAACTATGTTTATGTTGCTTAGCTCTAATATGAAAGTCTCGCAGATAATACCCGAGTGTGACATCAAAGCAATAGGAAGCAGTGAGACAGTAATAAACACGTATGAACAATAAGAGTTTAAGTTTTAGATTATTCATTCGATGATCAAGCATGCAGTATTTTGCTAGACAAGAGTGTGCTTACTCCCTAGATACAAATAAAGGTGGTAGCAAATCGCATCCTTTTTTATAAATATACACAGAATCCTCTGAGCTGCGTAAATTTGGGAAAAAGAAGAAATCCTGGGATTACTAGCTACTGAAAATGTTAATTATGAATTAAGCAAAACTATTGTGCTTTTTCCCCAATTTTGTAATATGATACAAACCAAAAGGTATGAATGTATGCAAGAATTATACACTGACAACTGACTCAAAGTCAAACTCTTTAACACAACCTCAATTACATCAAGATGGAAATGAAGTGGAATACAAATGCTCTATAAAGTTGAGAATGCATTGGTATTTTTATTATACTTATTATGCCTTTGTAATTTGTCCTGCAGTAGGTTGTGACTGAACATGTCACAAATAAAAGCAATGCTATGGAAAATAGCACTGTTCAAAAAAATCTAGTCACGTGATTTCAAGTTCCACTTCTGCTAGCTATAATGAACCTCTACAAAACCCACACTCTCCTCACAACTTCTGCAGCATTAAGGCTAATCTATAAGCTTACCCACTTATCTAAGACCCCTACATATAGCACCAAATTACTGCACTAAGAAATTGAGATGAATATACTGAAACACCCCCTGAGAGCTGTGCATCTCTTTAATGTTGCATAGTAGAAGACCAGAGACAAACTTCAGAAATAAATGGCCAACACTAACACTAATTTGTGCTATGGATCTCAGAATATTGAATTAAAAAGAATCAAAACTTCAATGGGAGATGCTTTTGATTCTTTGGTCAACTGAAGAATGTTTTTCTCCTCTCCTATTTGGTGACTTGTAAATGGGTCTTGGACATTCATACAGAAATCATTTGATCAAAATTTTGCTTCTGCTGTAAAGAAGCAAGATCCCTCCCTTTTGCTCAAATATAATCAATTACAAGCACTTTAGGCAAAAGGTGATTTCTCTTGTTACAAAATGTTGACCAACTTTTTTTCATACACAGTTGGTCCTGCATAGATGTTCAACTCAACTTAAAAACACAAAAGTAGCAGAAGATAGTTAAAAATGTTTTTTTTTCAACTTACAGGTTCATATGACAGATTTTGTGAAAACCCATGCTGAATGTATAAATTAATTTTACGTAGTTTTCTTTATAAAGGATAAACTGAATTGATTACATTATCTACGATGTTATCAATTTATCTAAAACTACTGCTGTATCTTGTTTACTTGCATTGTAACTACTTCACACTAGCGCTAATGGTAGTAATATGGAGAAAAGGTCCTGAGATGATAGAAACCTTGGCTGATAGTTTCAAAACCTAGACACTGCCATACCTAAAGGTTTACCTCATCAGTAATGACAGTTACTTGACTATTCTCAAACTGTGACAAAAATTTCATCAAGCTTACCAGCTGTATTAACCCTCATGTTACCCATTAACTGTAAAACAGTCATCTATTTTGATACCCTCCTTATTCTTTACAATTAACCAGTTAAGAAAGCAGCTAAAATTTATACTTCCTTGGCATCTGTAAACCAGCCCCATGATGTTTCTTCTTTATTTTCTTGTTGAGTGCTTGAAGAATATATTTAAATAGTATCAAGGCATCATGAGAGATGTGTACATTTCCTCTGGAAAAACATAAATGTTTCAGAGCACTGGCTTAAGAATGCAAAATGATGCAAAGTTCATCTTCTGTATAAACTTTGTTATAGAGAGACAAGGACTGGTTCAAACATCAAGCAAAATAAAAATGCAATAGCACTAGTACTGCATTCTGTAGACAATGTGCATTCTGCAGAACTGAACTTTGAACATTATCAAAACTGGAAAGCAGACAAAGTGCTGAAATTAATTAAATTTATTCTAGTCACACAACAGTATGCAAGGTACCCATGCAATTGCATGTCATAGCAGTACTGGTGACAGTTCCGTGGGAAGAGCTGATGTATATGCTCGTTAGCATGTCCTATGATCTACTTCATAGGCAATTACTAGGCTAACAACCACAGGGAGCCTTTTAAAGATTTGCCCTACTTCTCTAAGGAGAGAATCAAACCCTGTTCCTTGTGTCTATATGGTAAACACCTTAACCATAAGGCCACCCTCCAATAAGAGTCTATTTTATGGAAATTTCACAGCTGTTCTTCTGGTTTGCCTGGCTGACATTAAGAAATTATAAATAGTTGCTAGTCAAAAATAATGAATCATTCTGCATATTGTTTTCAGGGCTAGGGGTACTCCATGCAGCTTAAAATGTTCTACCTTCTTACTGTACTGCTATCCAGAGTCACCATATTCTGAGATAGTCATAACATTTTATTTTGACTGAGCTAAGTTACCTGAGGTATAAATGTAGCAGAACAAATGTGCATACCCGGACTACTATTATAAATCATGTGGTATGGTCACAGTGCTCTTCCATATAACAGAACAAGAGGAGAGAGACCACTAAAATTGAAAGTGTCCAGCAGTAACAAAGCTACAAGCCTAGCAGACAGGTTTGCTAAGAATGGTAACCATCCTTCTTGGACTGTACTATTTAAACTTATTTAGTAATGTATTAAATCAATAATGCTAAATATTGAGAAAGAAAAATTTACAGCTCTTTACTTTGCATCAAATATACATGAAGTATTCTCATCAGACAGGCAGTTTTGTCTACAAATGAGGAAAATTATATTCCCTTATTAAACAAAATCTTATATAATTTACCTCATTGCCAAAAGTTCAGAAAGATCAGAAAAATAGCACAGACTGACAGGGAAACAGATCAGGGAGTTAGCAAGACAATAAAGTTAAACTCCTTGTCGATCACTGACCTACTTAGTATAAAAAGGCAAAAGAAGAGTTGAACAAGATGAAACTAACTCTCAAGGTTTACATATATGCAGTTGGCACGCACATCTGTGGAGGCTCACTTATCACTGCTTAGAACTCTTCAAGAAAAGTAATCTATTAAAAAGCCTTGATCTCCGTAATGCAACTAAAATGCTGCAATAAAACAAACCACCAATATTTTCTAATTCACAGGTCTGTGCCAATGCTCAATTGTCTGTGAAATCGGTAAACTAATTTTATCTGAAAACCTACAAAATGCCTGAATATTAACCCCCCCCCCCCCCCCCCGTAGGCATTGCCAACAATTTATCTGGTTATTTTATTCAGGTAATCTACTACTATACACCAGGCTTTTAGGCACTCTACAGCATGAGCAACTCAGACATACAAGAAATTTAAATCTGTGAATGGCTGACCACACAATATGCAAACAAGGGTGGAAGGAATTCAGATAAAGATTTTCACGTATCTACTTCTCCGTCTACATTGCTGCCTGTTGCTCTCTGTAGTTCACTGAAATCCTGAAAGACTGCCTGCATGTTGCTCTCTCCAACCTGTAACATTGCTAACACAGCTCTTAATATTTAAAGTAGTTTGACTGTACTGCTAACAATTCACTGACAAACCGGCTCTGTTCATGCCATGCACAAATGTGACATTGTTAAGAAAGAAAACTAACTGTGTATCGGAATGCTGTTCTTCCAAACCCCTCCCACTGCTGAAGCAGAGTTGAAAATATGTTCTACCAAAAAAACATAATTTACTAAATATGGAATAAACGGCATAACCTAGTGATTTCTACTCAAAATCAGGGTATTTTTTCGGTTTACCTTTACATCGTCGATCCCAATATGGACGAAACAGCTTCTGCGAATATCGAAGTGCGAACGTCTCCAATGTCGAATTCCGAATAAGCGAACGACAAAACCTCGACCCTATTTGACCCATGGTAGCACTGGAGTGGAGGTGTGGCGCAGCCGGAAATGTTGAAATTAAACATATTTTCGACATTTAAAATTTTTTGCGGTTTTGGTTCGCTTAAATAAGTCGATTAAGTGGCCGGTCGAAGAAGTGTGAGCGACGTAAAGGTAAACCTATTTTTTTCAGACAACCATGTTTTAAATTGCTAACTTGTTAATATAAAATGATACACGGATGCATGCTGGTCACTGCAAACACACACCGCTTTTATTTTATAAAACAAAGCAGCACTTTCTTCCTGAATGTCATGAAAGACTTCATCGGATGCTGCAAAGTAAAAAACACAGGAAATTTAAAAGCTAGGGAACAATCACATGACTTCCTGCAGTTCATTTCTTAAAGTGACACTGTAATAGTATGCTAAACCATTCAAAAAAATAGCATGGCAATTTCCAAACTAAATAAGCATTCAAAATTCAAACATAAAATCATGTAATAAGAAAATCATAAAACACTTTTCTTTAAATTGTAGTTTCATCGCCTGTAAGCTTTTAGGTTTAATAAACGGGTGATAGATGAAACAGTGCTGAGGAAGAAATCATGGAAGTGGTGACCAATGAAACAATTGACTGTGACAGAACTATTTCAAGTGGTGACCAAAAGAATAGGTGACTTTAATGTATTTAATTTTAGTTCCTATAATATTAAAATTGCACAGTAAATGGTGTGTGTTTGCAGTGACTACCTGTTTTATCAGTTTAACTACTTAATACGCTAGCTCTTTTTTCTAAGTCCAGGCTTTTGCAGCAAGTATTTTCTAAGAACTCCAACTCTGTGACAACTTTTTTTGACCTGTTATCACCCATGTGGAAGGTACAATTAATAGTGACTGTGAAGAATCCTCTAAAATGGTGGCAATGCATTATGGTGGCTTTGTTTCCCCTTTTTCCCTCAAATATGGCACATATGTTGGTAATGTATGCTCCGCTCCATGGGGTGTTTAGTCTTCTTTTGCTGTGTTATTAATCCTGTACTATGACAAAACAAGTAGTGGAAGGTGCTTGTCTGACGACAGTAACTCTGACCAAGAGGTTTCATTCTATTACCATAGTACTAGTGAGCAGTAATACTGAAACCTTCATCACATACATAGCACATCTCAGCAGTATCGCTATACAACATTATGCAGTAACATGTTTTAAACCAAAGCATCATTCATGATGCTGGGAATCTGCACAGAAGTTCTCTTACTCCTGAAGTTGCAAAAAACAGTGCACTTCAGGCTCAAAAAAAGGTCCATACAGAACGCAATGTTCACAGCAGCCATGCATCCACAATGCCATTAAAGGTTACTGTTTTTGACTTCGACCTATTTTTAAGCCAATTATTAATATTGGCCACCTACCTTCTAAGCTCACAAAGTTGTAGCCCTATGATTGATATGCAGTGCAAAACACGCATAATCCTCCAATAGAAAAGGTTGATTAAGCACCCCAAAACTTACAGTAAACAAGTACAACCTCCAAAACAATCTACAGTAAAGCGAAACAAAAGGTCAAAGGTATTGTCCAGCAAATGGTACTAATTAGCTTGAGTAATACATTCATACTTATCCAATGACCACTACTTCTGCTTTATATAACATGAATGTAACAAGTTGAAGAAAACTCTAGAAGAGCAACAGCAGAAGTCTGCAAAATTACAGAGTGTTTTCAAGAGTATATTTTTTTCCTCTCTCACTTCAGAAGAAATCAACATGTACCTTATTATACTATCAAACTGAACTTTTAACATTTTTGCTTTGTAAGGTGATGACTAAACATTGTTAAATTCTCATACCATTTACTGCAACTGTCAATCTTTTTCAAAGAGAGTAGACATGTACTTTACATGACTGGTGCATTTAAATTTGAGACTTAATATATCTGATGGTACTAGCACAAGTTCCCTATAGTAAACGCACGTCCGTCTAATGTGGCATTTTGTTTGTCCTTATGGTGTATGCTGCAATGGAGAATACATTTTAAAACTTATCTTGATTCTGGAATTAAACAAATGCAGAACAACAAAAACAGAATGGTAATTTACAAGGCATATGTTATTAACCTACTGCAAGTACCTGCTATAATGGTAAACACTGTTGCTTTAAGTAACTATCTCTGAGGTTCTTTTGTCGATTTTAAAGAGTAAGAATGCTTATACTTCTGCCATAACTGTTTATGAAACTGTATCAATCAGTATGCATGAATGACATGTTGTAACCAATAACAAGTCTCCAGGAAAAGAACAAACTTCAGAATCTAAGTAACTGAAGGGAGCTTATACTTCATTTTCTCTATCAGTTAACTTACAATTGCAAAAAGGAATGCAGAGAGGGAAGCATTTTGTTTTCAAGGTATGTCAAAATGGCCGACACAGTACCATTAGAGAGATCCTCAGTGAACTACACCCAGATAAAGCAATGTATTTTTATCTACTGGTGGTATGCAGGTGATGTGAAGGGAAGTATATTTAGAAAATGTGTGGGTATTATAGCCTCTCCATAAGGGAGGGTGGGGTTGGTGGAAACAAAATTGAAAAGCCCTGAAGAATTTTTTTTTTGGGGGTGGGGGTGGGGTATGGGAGGTTCTGCTGAGAAACTCTCTGGCCAATAATGTGTGACTGATGCTTTCCAAATCCATCACACACAGATAATCTGAATGTTATTTTGTTTTGGGTTACCATCATTTCAGTTTGATAAAAATATACATAATGTCTCCCATACGCAAGTTAAACTGACATGTTTTTGTAAAACTGGGTTTTAAGAAAAATTAATTTGTTCATCTGTTCAGGAATCTATACAAATGTAGATATTTTCATTTAAAAAAAAATCTCCAAAGTTCTAATTAATGACAAACTATTTACCTGTTGTAACTTTCGTTAACTGGGAAAGCCCCACTAGGTACAAGTGGGTTTTAAGAAGTGACCCGGAACATTTGATTTGGTTAGTTAGCTGTTAGATGGCTGGTGTAAAGTGTGAGAGACCACTTTGCCACCTTTAATTTCTATTCAGCTATGGTAAAACACTATCACGGTGAGACCATCATTTGTTTTTCATGAAAAATAGGGGGAAAAAATTGCAAATCAGCTATACACAGCATTAATATTTAACCTGTAAGCAACTCTGCGAGTCAAAGAAACAGTAGAGACAGTAACTCGGCAAAATGAAATTAAGCTAGCAGCCATTTCAGGCTGAAAGGTGAACTCGTACAATCTCATAACTCCATGACTTAACTTAAATGCAATCTGGCTGATTAGTGTTTAGCTTGCACACATTCACAACTATTGATTACACATCTAGGAACTGCCACTTTTCAGCATAAAAGCTGCAAATGGACTATTTAATATGCAGTAGTGGTACTACATGATACGTATATGCTTACATTAAATTAGGAAAAAGGCAGGGACATGGATAACATTTTCAAAAACAACCAATAATGTTTGACTTCCACTAATGTTTCCCTTCTATTTGACTTTGTTGAGGATGCAAAACATCACATTTTGCTTTTCTGAGCAGCACATAAGATGTGTTTTTAAAATTAATAGGTGTACGAGTGTGCCCGTGTAAAAGAGGAAAAAGCATCAAAGTGCAGTCTCTCTCTCTCATGTAGCTGCAAAATATAAGTTTGAAAAAAAAAAAAAAGACCCTCATTGCTGAGGACTGACCCTCAATGCTGAGGATTGATTCCATATCTTTCCATTTGTTTTCCATGATCTCCGCTTAGAAAATTTAAGAAAGAAAAAACATCAACAGCAGTTTACTGGTAAAGTATCCAAATGACCATGTTCCCCCAAATGAACACGATTTTCAGGAAAAAAAGGTTAAAGTATCATCTTTGGTGAATTTCAGAAATCAATATGAACTTTTCAAAGTTTACAATTTTCCTCTAAGCCTATACTAAACGACGGCACAAGTGACGGTGCTTAGCAGATACCCCGTGGTCAAATATTTTTTAAAACATGTATTGCATCAGTTTTACAGGCTTCCTAAGTCCCTGCCATTTCTGGCACAACTCCTACAACAAGGTTTAGTGCTTTAATTGATTGTATTGTTTTAATTACCTGCAGTTTTTACATTACTGCACACTAACTTTAAACAACAGGCACTCTCATTTCTAACTGGCTTATGGGTTTCATACTGTGGTTCCAAATATTGTCTCATCCAGGTCCTGGTCTTCAGTGTCATCTTCACTGAGAGAGAAATCTCTGTTGTTTGACATAATGTTCAAGCTGCAGTTTGTGCCCAGAAATCCATCCTGAAGGGAGGAAACTGTATCCATTTCAGTTCCAGGGATGTCACCTAATCTTTCTGCTTCAGCCATGTAGGATAGAAGGTTGTCTAGCAGAGGCCTGCTCTTGCAAATTTTTTTCAGTAAATGACTTTGATGTCGTAGCTGTGAAATCACTCCATCTTTTTCCTTAATTATATTCTGCAACTTCAGAACATCATCTTCTGTTTCACAAAGTTTCTGCTGTAGACTAGCAATCTCCCTACAAAACAAATGCATGAATCAAAAAGAGCTACATAACACATAATTTAATAAATATCTGAAATAATAACACACATTTCAATAACGAAACCTCTGTTTAAAAGCAGTTTACAGTAAATTTCTTCCCTTCATTTTTATTAAGACAGAAACAAGGGCAGGATGGCTTAAAGTATTTGCATTCTCAGAATATGTACTGGTTTACGCTACTTCACTAATTCTTTACAACAATGCATCTAACAAAAATGTTTACAAAGTTTTTTACAAATCTTCTTTCCCCTCACTGAAAGAACTGAGCATGCAACTTTTCACCTGTGAAATTGGCAACTAACTGAAATCTGACAAGCAAGTAATGAATCTTATCCCGAGTAAACTGACATTCAGCAGGTTGTACAGGACAAAGTCATTTCTCAGATTCTACTGCTACTACTTACCCCCATCTTCACTATAGTCAGTCAACCTTGTTACAAGTCTTCTTTCCATCCACCACAAATGTAAGCAACTCTACAAAGTGATAGCCCACTTTGCTGCTGGTAGAATGGCGGAAGTCACCCCTGTGTGTCCTCATGTGATCTTCATTTTCTTATGGCACTGATTCAACTGAAATTTGCTCACTATATTCTTTATGGTGCTAAGTATCACTCCTTGTTGAACACTATTACATGGAGAACCACTCCTACAAACTTACATCTTCTACTGACAAACCTGTAACTGTACCTTTAGCAAAAAAGAAAAGCGGTGATTCATACTAAAGTTCTCATATCATCTTCCTCCTAAACTCTGGTATTTATCTAACGAAGAGGTTAAAAAAACTCCTCAGGTTGAATTGGATGTATAACTGCAACATCATTTAGTTCTTTGGCTATAACTTTAGCTGGCTTGTCTTTCTCCTTACACATCGTTATAATGTCATGAACACTCTAATGTTCAGTGTTATGAAATTCATACTCTGCACCTCATTAGGCTACTTAAGAGTTTGCTTACTATATCACCCAGGGGCATATATGTAATGCTTGAACCATAAAGCTAACGTTTTTTCAAAAGTATAAGATTCTTGGTATGTTGTATATTTAATGGCAAAGAGTTCCAGTGGTTCCCTGATCTATGATGAAAAAATTAACTTAATTTGTGTTCTAGCTTGTGGTATGTTAATCCATAAATTAATATTCCTAGTAGGAATAATCTAATGTAATATAGGAAATATCCAGGGATGCAGCCACAGTTTCCTCAGTTAAGCTTTTACAGACCAAGATTAAATCACATCTTAATAATGTACAATCAAGTAGATGTTCATCGTGTTACACTGCTGCAGTCATTACACTTGGGTTATCCTGCCGTCAGGTGGTTCCCCAGTCGGCCTGAGTTCCAAAGTCTTGGTCCAGCATCGGTTGCTGTCACCTCCTCCCTGACGTCAGTGCAACAGGGGTATATAAGATGCAGCCGACGCCATTTTCTTCAGTCTTTCTTGCCGCGCGGCGGTGCCCAAAGCAAAAGCAGTTCGCAAGTGCCGGTCGGCCGTCTCCTGAGATTTTCATTCCGAATCCAGAACCAAAGTCTTCTACAAAGCTAAGTACCCCGTTGGGGAAACTTTTTCTTGCCTCAGACCGAGGTCAGTAAAAGTTAATAACTGTATTTCTTGTGGGAAGCAAATACCTCATAAGGATTTCCATTCCTATTGTATTCCATGCCTAGGCTCTGACCACAACGTCAGTGGTTGTCGGTTTTGTGCTAGGTTTAACAAGCGCACTATTAAATGTCGGTTTGATTTTGCCTGACATTATTTTGGTAGAAAATTCAATTATACCATGCCGTCGGAACTTCCGACGACCGGAATACACAAAAAGCGCAAAGACAAGGATAGGTATCCGAGGCCCAAAACTGACGACGAAGCCTATTCTAGGCCAGTCGCCAGTTCTCCAGTTTTCAGCGAGGCGCCTTCGCAGCTCCTGACGACCGCTTCTGTAGAACCACAAGCCGCATCTGACTCCCACGTGGAGATGGCTGGGCCTTCGGACGCACAAGTTCTTCTGCCTACCGAGACTAACATTTCAGAGGGATCCGGAGGAGCTGAGCAAGCCACAGCTACAGAGGGTGTCTTCAGACCTACTCAGTTAAGCATTAAACCCTCAGCTAAGTCTAAGCCTCCTTTAAAGTCAAAGAAACAAATACAGCATTCTCCAGGACAGGCCTCCATGCCTAAGAAACAAATGCTCAACATGGCCAAAGACCTAATCACTCTGATCAGGGGGTCCCATCCCCCTCCTGATAAAAGGCCTAGACAGGATGCAGACTATGACTCATCCGACCAGGTGGCCATCTCTTCTGATTCATCCACAGACCTAGGATACTCCTTACCCCCTTATGAGGATTCTGATGCTGAGGAATCTATTCCATCAGCCTCTCCGCCTGAGGACTACTCCTTTGGGGAAACCCTACATACCATGAGGGAGCATTTCGACTGGGAAGGCCAGGATTATTCAGAATCCAAGAAAAGGCTCAGAGACTTCCTTTTATTACCTCAACACAGACCCCTTGCTATTCCGCCAGTGTTAGATATTGTGGATGATGTGTATACTGAATCCAGCTTAAATCCTGATTCCTTACCTCCAGCCCCTGTTAAACCTGACAGATACTACAGAGTCCCTGACTCACATAAATTTCTGTATAAAAGCCCTGTAGCTGACCCTGAAACTATTTCTCAGGGACCTAAAGGAGTTGAGGTCTCCTCAGCCAAGAATCCAGTTCCTTCTGACAGAGATTCCAGAGCATTAGACAGATGGGGAAAGAAAGTATATACGTCTGCAACTTTAGCAATGAGAGCCTTAAATAGCCAGTTTCACATGTTAAAATATCAGCAATTTTTACTGTCTCAGTTAAAACAAAAAATGCTTCCAGAATCAGATCCTCCTAATTTTAAAGAAATGCCGGATTTATTGCATGCAGCTGAACAAGTGGGAAAGCATACTTTGCAATGTGGTTTTGATTCTCTAGAGGCCTCCTGCAGAGCAGCAGTTACAGGCTCTGTTATTAGAAGACATGCTTGGTTAAAAGAACATACGTTACCAGATCATGTTAAAGCAAAATTATTGGATGCACCTTTGCAGCAGGATGTGTTATTTGGAGTCAAGGCAGAAGAGATACTAAAGAAAATGGAGGATAAGGCAAAATCTATGCAAACGGTGAAGGATTTCTTACAGGTTCAGCCTCCTAGATTTAGCAGAAACTGGCCAACTAAGAATTGGTCCTTTCCAATTACAGACAGACCTCAAAGGGGAAGATACAGACGTCCAAGAGGTAGAGGTCAAACACAAGGTACTTACAGGCCTCGACAATGGGCTGCATCAGGCCAGAAAGAAGGGGAAGACAGGCCCCAACCATATAAAAAACAGCTCCAATGACTTCCCACTACAGCTGCCAAACAAATCCTTATTGGCAGCCCCCTTGGGAGGAAAACTGGCACTCTTCTACCACAACTGGCAAATGATCACCAAAGACAAATGGGTTCTCAACATTGTATTTCAGGGTTACAGGTTCCACTTTCACACTCTGCCAAGGTTAAAAGGAATGCCAAATCTGCCACAAAATCAATGGACAGAGGCTCAAAAACAAATTACAGCACTCATGGAGATGAGAGCTATTCAAAAGGTACCATCACAGGAGCAAGGACAAGGATTTTACTCAAGACTCTTTCTGGTACCCAGAAAGGACAAAGCCTGGAGGCCCATTCTGGATCTTTCATCTCTAAACACTTACCTGGATGTTCCGAAATTCAAAATGTTGACATTACAGCAGCTTCTTCCCATGCTGGGCAAGAAAGCTTGGCTCGTGACTTTGGACCTCAAGGAGGCATACCTGCATGTCCCTGTCAGACAAAACTGCAGAAGATGCCTCAGATTCATAGCTGGTTCAATGCACCACCAATTCTCTGCACTGCCCTTTGGCTTATCTACTGCGCCCAGGGTCTTCACAAAGTGCCTGGCACCAGTAATTGCATTTTGCAGACGGAAAGGAATTCAAATTTACCCGTACCTGGACGACTGCCTGATTCAAGCAGAGAGCAAGGACATTCTTCTAAAGCATCTGGTGTTTGTAAAAAGTTATTAAGTTGCCTGGGGTACACAGTAAACGAAAAGAAATCAAAACTAGTGCCCTCACAAGATATTATATTCCTGGGTGCCAGATTGAACACAACGGCCCAGATGGCTTATCTCATGCCAGACAAACAAGGACAACTGACTCAATACTTTCAATTGAAGGCAACAAAGACCCAACTCCCTGCAAGAAAAATTCTGCAGGCCTTGGGTTACATGGCATCTTGCCTACTACTAATTCCATATGCCAGACTGCATATGAGGAAACTACAATGGTACCTAAAGAATGTATGGTCTCAACACTGTCAAAGTTTGGAAACAGTTATATCACTAATCCCTTGCCTTCAACAGGAGTTTCAATGGTGGGCTCAAGCTTGTCACCTCAACAAGGGACAGCCTTTTACACAACCCACAGCCAGGCAAACACTGACAACAGATGCATCGGATTACGCCTGGGGAGCACACATGGCAGGCAAATGTATTCAGGGCACGTGGCCCGCAGAACAAAGGCATCTTCACATCAATCAAAAAGAGATGCTAGCTGTACAAAATGCCCTTATAGCTTTCAAGGACCTGCTGCATCCAGGACAACTACTACTAAAGACAGACAACACCACAGTTATGTGGTACATAAACAAGCAAGGGGGCACTCACTCCTACCCCCTATGCAGACAAGCTAAGACCTTGTGGAACACAGCTATAAACCTTCAAGTTCATCTGCAAGCACAATTCCTGCCAGGAGACAAAAACACACTGGCAGATGACTTAAGCAGAAACATCACGGATCCCCACAAATGGGAGCTGAATCCACAAATATTCAGAATGATAACACAGAAATGGTGGAGCCCGGACATAGATCTGTTTGCATCCCCAATAAACTGCCAGCTACAAAAATTCTGCACAAGGAGTTACCATCCACAAGCATGGAAAGTGGTTGCCCTCTCATTCAGCTGGGAGAACCTACAATATACGCTTTCTCACCACTACCTCTCCTGCCAAAGGTACTCATAAAAGCCAGGCAGGAAGAGCCAAAGATGATCCTGATTGCACCAGACTGGCCACGCCAGCACTGGTACCCAATCTTAAGGAGCTTAGCACAAGAACCACCCTGGATTTTGCCTCAAAACCCACATCTTCTGACTCAGCACAACAAACAAATACTGCACAGCTAGCTAAAGACCTTAAACCTAGCTGCATGGAAGATTCTTTAGTCAAGCAAGCAATGCCTTTCTCCAAAGCTGTTATGGATGTCATTCTAAAGGCCAGCAGGCCTAGTACCAGGAAAGCCTATTCGGATAAATGGAAGAGATTCTGTGCCTGGAACCAAGCTCACAGCCTTGACCCTCTTGTCCCAAACATTCATCAGATACTACAATACTTAACTGAGATGCTGGACAAAGGACTCTCCTTCTCATCCATCAAGATCCATGCCTCTGCCATCTCTGCTCATTACAACACGGATCCACCAATTTTCTCTAATCCTCTGTTAAAACAGTACTTCAGAGGGGCTAAAAACACCTACTCCAACTTGGGACCTCAACTTTATTTTGGAGAAGCTAACTTTACCTCCTTTTGAGCCAGCCAACACAGCAGCTTTAAAATATATCTATTGGAAAACTGCTCTGCTCCTGGCAATAACATCAGCACGAAGAGTTTCAGAATTACAGGCACTAATGACAGTGGAACCTTTCCTCATTTTCCACCAGGACAAGGTGTCTTTAAGAACTAACCCTACTTTTATGCCAAAGGTGGTATCCAGTGTGGCTGTAAACCAAACTATTCACCTGCCAACTTTTTATCCTAAACCACAGAATAAAGGGGATAGACTACTGCACTCTTTGGACATTCACAGGCAGTTGCACTTCTACTTGGATAAAACCAAAGTTTTCAGAAAATCTGAACAATTACTGGTAGCATATGCTGCAGGAGCACAGGGAAAAGCCATTTCAAAACAGACTATCTCAAAATGGATAGGACATTGTATACATTTCTGCTACACATACCATGGAAAACCTGTACCTAACAGCATTAGATCTCACTCCACCAGGGCAACAGCCACTTCAACTGCCTACCTCAAGGGAGTACCTACCAAGGATATTTTGGAAGCAGCAACTTGGAGTTCTGTACATACCTTCACCAAGCATTACCATCTGCCTCTATACTCTAAAACCAGAGCTGGCTTTGCCACTGCAGTGCTGCAGGGCCTTATAGCCACCCCTAATGCCTTATAGAACCAGCCACCCTTCCTCAGCTTTGGGATTCTACCCAAGTGTAATGACTTCAGAAGTGTAACATGATGAACATAGTACAGTTTTGTACCTACCATAAATGTAGATCTTCGAGTGTATACACTGCTGCAGTCCAGGTTACCCTCCCTCCTTCCCCTCTTACTGGCTGGTACGTATCTATGTCTTCTACCCTTACTACCTATGGGGAGTATTTGCTGGTAGCTGTAAGTTGTTTTTTGCTTTTCTTATGTATGTTTTATTAGCAATTGGAACTGCCTACCTATTTAGAGGCACCTGACTTCTGGGGCAAGAAAAACTGAAGAAAATGGCATCGGCTGCATCTTATATACCCCTGTCACACTGACGTCAGGGAGGAGGTGACAGGAACTGACGCCGGACCAAGACTTTGGAACTCAGGCCGACTGGGGAACTGCCTGACGGCAGGATAACCCAAGTGTAATAACTGCAGCAGTGTATACACTCGAACATCTACATTTATGGTAGGTACAAAACTGTACTTTTCTTATATGGCAGATAAGCCAGCCCTACTAACTGCCTAGTATATGTCTTCTGATTGCATTCCATTTTGTTTACTTGGAAAGTAAAAAAGATGCAAAACGAAACACAAACTTCTATTGACCTAACAGCCATAGTAAATAATAGCATCAGAACTGTTTTTTTTTTTTTTCATCTCTGCTGGCAACACTGTATGAGTTGTCCATAGCATATGGGTACATGGGATTCAAATTCTCATTCTGCATCACTGTGCATTCCTTGGCATTGAATTTCATGCCTAAAGTTGTTGTCCAATAAAAGATGGTAGAAAGATATCTTTGAAAAGCATAGTGATATTAATAGTCATATCATCAGAATGTTCTCACAGGATGGACAATCGGACATTAGTAGACCAGAAAGCAGATGGTCCAGGAGAAATCCTTGAACTCCTACCCTGATGGGCTTGTCATTTGACAGGTGGCTCCTTAGTCTATCTTTACATTTTCTACCAGATGGCCGATTAGATAACCACCTAATTATACAGGGATCTACATTCCACTTAATGATATAGTCAATATCGGATCAAAGGGAATAAAACAAATACCTTGGGTGAGATCTAAGTAATTGACATCTGCTGCAAGCTCTAAATCTAGTGCACTGATGACATATTCATAAAAACTGATTAGATTAGTTTGACACAAGCACCCTGGTAGAAACCCGTGTTGATAAATGTCCAAACTCAAGAGTGAAGGTGTGCTGAAATGAATGACAGTGCTCGTTCAAAACATTTGTCTAATATGTAAGTTAGGGTAACTGGCCAAACACTGTCAACAGTGGTACCAAATGGACTCTTCAGTATGGCTACTACTATAGCCTCTTTCCAAATACTTATGCAAGGGATCTCTGAAACAGATCTAAAAGACATGGTGTCAGACTGCCAGCTATTCCACTTATAAAACAGCTGTTGAATTAGATGTAATAGTTTTTAAAGCTTTGCTGATGGGTTTGAATTAAATTGCTGGACATTTCCTAGACAGCTCGAAGTCTGGAAGGTGTACAAGTCCCATGGCTGACTGGTGATTACGATTGCTAGACCAGAGGTTACATACCTTCCATATGCATGTAAATACTTAGAATTAACAACAAGGCTAAATTTAACATTTTATTATACCTAATGCCTTACACTTTTATGTTTTAAATATTTTATATCCTTTCTATATATGCAGTATATTTACAGGTCTCGTACATTATTTTCTTTTTATCAATATCTCCCATATCAACTTCTGTGTAATTCCTGCTCTTATTGGTTATAAATAAAAATTTAATTATAGTTACTGATACTGTTCAGATATGTCTTTACTAAAATTCTGTTTTATAATTTACTAAACATAACTGTTCCAACATAGAACACTCTGTATTTTTTAATTTTACTGTGTTGACTACTATTCGTATATATATATATATATATATATATATATATATATATATATATATATATATATATATATATATATATGTGTGTGTGTGTGTGTGTGTGTGTCTCCTCACAGCAAAAGGTTTCTTGTTTTGATTCTGTGCAGAGTCTGCATGTTCTCCCTGTGTTCTTGTGGGTTTCCCCCAGGTGATACAGTTTCCTCCCACATTCAGACACCTACAGTAGGTGAACTGGACACTCTCTAAATTGGCCATAGGTGTGTGTGGTGTACAAGAACTACCGTGGCAGTGTAAACCTTGTCTCTAGATAATTGTCACTACTGAAGTGACACCCTGACCCCGTATGCAAAAATGGGGTAAAAAGAGGTTGTGGATGGAAATCCGATGGATGGATATGACTTACCTACAACTAACCAAAAACTGACAAAAACTAACATTGTTGAAAAGAAAAATGGCAGTACAGCTAATTGGAAATCAGCTTATCGAATGTACCAGCTTTTTTTTCTGTGTGGGACAGTGGGTATCAAGGAATTTATTCTTTATCCAGTATAGTGTGATCTCAGTATATAAAATTAGCAGAGGGGCTTGCCTCGTCCCCCAAAATATGCTTCACTTTCCTTTTGATAGGTGGCTGATCTATCAGTCATGTTCGATCACATGCCATTTGTTTTGATTTTTTGATATATGGATACCACTGAAGAGGTCTTTCTCTTCAAGGCTCTACTGAAAACAGTTCTTCCCAGCTGGACATTCAGTGTAAATAAATAAATAACATTTTCTTATCTTACAATTCACTGTCTGTGTAGAAATGCTGCCATCTCAGTTTCAAGCTAATCTAAACCTTCCATCTTTGCTTATATAGTACAACTTTTCCTGCCTGCATTATAACTTACTCATTTATCCACCTACTACGTCAGAGCTTAGTGAAGACACAAGTAAGGAAAGGTGTTAGCATAAGCTTAGCGCCCTCTAGTGGCTGCATTGATGAATGCTCCAGAGCAGCTAATGCTATCTTGTATTGGGAATGAATGGACACAGGCTTTCAGCCTGTTCAGGGGACAAATGGGCGATGCTGCTACTGAGAACCGAAAGCGGACATGGGAGCAAAAACAATGAGAAAACATAAATAATTTGGGAAAAATTAATATTTACCAAGATGAAAACACTTACCTTTTCCAACTTATGTGATAGCTTTTGTAATTCATGTTTTATTTATTTATTGATTTTTATATTTGTCTTTGGGATGATCTAACTGAGCCACACAAGACCCTTTTTCAGCAGAGGCCTGGGGAGAAAAAGCTTCATTTGTAAGTATGCAAACGTTTTTTTTAATTAGTAGTTTTACAAATCAGTATGTTAATCATAAATAGATATGGGTAACACTGTTATATACATTCTTACTACTTACAAGGTCTACAGGATGTCCTACATTGAGATGTGCCAATACAAGTTTTATAAACATACATATGCAAGTACAGTTTTATCAAGTATGTTGTGTAACATTCAGGAATAAATGTTCATGATTATGCACAAATTTAAGAACTGGAAGCCATATGGCAGAGTTCAAGAGATAAGACTGGAAAAATGAGAGGTAAGAAAGCTTACGTTGTGTGCTTCAGTCAGGTGGTGGGGGGACACTTTTTTTTTTGTCATGGAGGTAGTGAGAGCAGAGAGCCTTGAGAAAGTTTGGTTTGGATTTGATTTTATATGAATTTTACAGGTAAGCTGTTAGAGTAGTGATGGGGGGATTTATGGGCTTACCAAGTGAGTTTTGCATTTTTGCGACAGAGGCCAGTGCTTTTTTGTGATCGCAGGTGTCTGTGGGGTTTGTGCTGTTGCATTATGGTACCTATGGATAGACATTTTATTGTATTGGTATAGTAGGGAGTTGGTCACTTTTAATTGTAAATATTTCAGATTGGGAAGTTCTAATCACAGCAGCTTGTATAAGGCTGTAAAGTGGTGGCTACTTGAGGGTACTGCAGTACTACATCTGGCTAAGCATTGGGTGAGCTTGTTTAGATTAAGTGTTTGGAGATTAGTAAATATGGGGGAGGCATACATTAAACTAGACTATGAAGGAGATGCGCAGCAGTGGTTTTATGTCTAGACTTTGTTAGAAAGTTAAGTAATCTAAAGCTGGCAAATGTGTCAAATACAACTAGTAATCTTCCAACCACCATACAAATGTCCACACACGATATTGGTTAAGTGTTTTTGTTTCAACTAACTAATGGATTTTCTCAGAACCAAGCCTAAAACTATGACCGTGGCTATATATACAAAATAGTCACGTGGTAAAAATACTAATTAGTATCTATAATTGAATAATGATTTGTAATCAAACCATGAAAATCACAATGTCAGAATTTTAAAAAATACCATATTACAGTGTTGTATCTGAAGAAGCCTTCTTACTCAATAGAACACTTACTACTCACAGCCTTGCAACCTTAATTTTTAAAACACTGCTAAAAGAAAAATTTTCATTTATTCCAGGTTTTGCATAACATTCAACTTCAGCTGTCACAGCAACTCTCCGATGTGATCCCTAGCAGTTTTGCATGTGAGATGGTATCTATTTTTATATTTTAGGAGTAGGAACAGTTACACTTTTGGAATAGAAGACTTAAGTGTATTTATTTTTTTGTGTGGGGGGGGTTGTATTAGATTATGGGCTTGATGCTACTTTCCAACTGAACTGTGTGTGTCTTCTGTAAGTTTTTGCAGCTGATGGATGGAAGGGGGCATACTGCAGTGATATCAACATTTTCACTACAAGTACTGCTATTCAGATGTGAATTACTCTGAATGTTATCATACTATGAACAAAACTAAAACTGTTTCTGTATTGTTTCCCAGAAAAGAACATTTAGTTCAGAAAAGTAAGAAAATCACCCAGAGAGATGTAAAAATAGTGGCGGGACACAAACTCCTCATGCCTAGCAGATTCAAACTTATATAAGGCACAGCAGGCAAAATGGAAGATTTGTGCATTTCCCCTTCCACATATCTAATGTTGATAACCACAAGAGAATCAATAATCCTTGCATATACACTGTTAAGTAGACAAGGGAGGTTCTTCACCAATACCACCTCAGCTAATGGGAGGGTCTGCTACATTATGACACAATATTAACAAAAAAAACACCAACTCTCCTCTAAGACTAGATACTCTTGGCTATGTGCTTGTTACAGAAATGGACCTCCCTGACTACAATCCTTCACAAGACCTATGTGGTGCTTCCCAGTATCCCATCTTGGCAGTGACTGGAGATTTTCCTACATTGTTCCCCACGTCAGTGACAGGATCCTTCTGCCAGCTTCCTACCTCATGTAATCAGTGAAAGGATTCCTTGGCTACCATATTCCATACACATTTTGTGACTGCTCAATGTCCATGGCCTTCTCCCACTTCCCTGTGTTGATCTGTGGCCCCTGCTAACCTTCAAACTACCTATAGGTTTAAAGGTAAGTAGTAGGCTAACTGCCATTGCAGGTCATTTTAAGCCTAGCTAGTTTCCCTTTTTGTGTTCAAAACTATCCCATATGGTTACAGACTGGCCTTCCCCATACCATGGCAGATATTATACATTTCCTTAATGAGAATAATTGTATCATACCATAGATAATTTGAGGGGAGCCATCTATCCCTTAGTAGTACAGGAGTCAGTTCTCGAGTAAATTTTCTGTTTCTCATCCATAGATCTAAGTTGCACTTGAAAATGGACAGGGATGAACTTTGTTTTCTATGGATGGGGAGTCTGTTCCATAGCAGGGTATTCTCTGCAAAATATACCTCTCTCTCCAAACCGTTTTTTTTGATGTTGCAAAAGAGATTTTGATCCCTATACCAAGTATTAATGCCTTTTGACTTTCTTATGTGCAGTAAATCCAGCAGTGATGGGTCAGAGGATGCCTTATTTGCCAGACTCTGGCCACCTCTTAAGTCTGTAGGACACAAAGTATAGTGACAGGGCTCTGAGTCAGTCCATGTAAGACATGTTGTTTAGAACTTATTTCATTTTAGTATGGCATCTTTATGGGTGTTCAGTTATTGCATGATTCTGGACAGATACATGCCAAAGGGGGCATTATATTCAATGACTGGCCTAATGAAGGCGGAGTAAAGTGGGATCTAAAGAAGGCTTGAAAAAGCTGAAAGCGCTTGTCCGTTGTTTACATCAGAAGGGTTCTTCGTTTTTTATGCTTGTTTTTCTGTTTTCATGGTAACTACCTGTTTTAAAGCTGTGGAATTGCAACACCATTTGGCTTTTGCAACAGCAAAGCCACATGTTTTATATACTGTGAATTTAGCATGGTGAAAGCTTGCAATTGAAATTGTTGTTTTGAAGCTATACATTTATCGCTTTGGTTATTCAGTACACTTGAAGACCTTGATGAAATATTATCTGTGATGCAACGCTCTTCTAATATTTACACTAAAGTGGGACAATGACATCCTTAGATCTAGATATAATCTTTTGTTTATAAGCTATAAAATATAGAAGGTTTTACAACAATGGACACTTGTTGGTCAAAAGTTAGGTCACTTTTCACATAAGTTCCCAAATCCTGAACAAGTGGGTCAACTCTTAGGGGTGTATTGTCAATGTGGTAGTTCCCCCTGGGGTAGATGGCTTCCCAAAGGATACAATAATATATTTTTTGGCATTCAGTTTCATACCATGATTCTGACACCAATTATTTGTTTGAGACAAACCTTCCTGCAAGATGTCCAAGTCATTTGGGGATTCAGTGGCTGCTCCTAGCTTGCAGTCATCTGCAAACTTAGTCAAGCAGAGCCCTTTGGTGTTGGCTTTTACTTCACAAAGGTAGATGCCAAACAGGACAGGTCCCAGCACACAACCGTGGGGAACTTCACTAGTGACTGATCTCTTAGTGGAGGTAACTTCTCCTATTTTGATTATCTGTATGCTGTGAGCCAGATGGTGATGCAGGTTTTTTTCCTTAGTTTATTTAGCTTTTCCATTATGACTAATTTGGAGAATTGTGTCAAAAGTTTTGACCAGGTCAAGGTATAAGGGTATATGGCGTATACCATTTTGCCTTCATCCATTGCTTTGGTGATCTTTTCAAAAAAAAAAAACTTCACCGGGTTGAGCAAGCATGACCTGGTCTTGAAGAATCCAAACTGAGAATGGTTTAATGTTAGGAGGAGGCTCCCTATGTCCTGATTGATTAATTCCATGATAAAGTCTTTCCATGGTTTTGCATTTGAGGCCAATCAGACTTGTGGGTTTGTCGAAGGCCCTCCGTTTTAAGGGGAATGACTGCAGCTGTTCCCTATTTGCTTGGTACAAAACCTGTATGCTGGCTAAGATTGAGCAGTGTTAGGGGTGTGGCTAATTCGTGCTTCATGCTTTTAAGTTGCATCCAGGGATATTGTTGGGACCCATTAATAGCACTTTTAGGAATAAGTCTTGTGTGATACAGGAGGTGAAACCGCTTCAAGTATATTTTGAGGGACAGACAGAGGGGAGAGAGGGGTAAAGATAGAGCTGAATTTATCAGCCAATACGTCAGCTATATCTTCAGCCCCAGTGAAGGTAACATTGTTCACAATCCGAGCAGCACATTGTGGTGGTGTGCTTTTGAGATTACAAACATAACTAAAAATTCCTTGCGACTGTCTTTGGCTTGGGGAGCTACCTTAGCCTCAAATATGGCTTTGGTGGATTTTATTAAGCTCCTGATTTGTTTGTTTGTTTCAGTGACAACGGCTCTAACATTCTGGGAATTGCTCTTCTTACTTTTGGTCAAAATTCTTCTCTTATTATAAAGCTTGGTGATATTATGGCTTTATCATGTGGGCTTGCCCTGCATTTGTTCCTGTGGGGTACAGCTGGATCTATGCAGCTGTTTACAAGCTGGTAAAGTGTGTTGGTGTACATTTCTCCATATTCAGTGCAGTTAAATGGGCTTGGTGGGGATGTGAAGCTTGCCAATGCATCACTTAGGAGTATGGAGTTTGTCTTAAAGAAACTTCTAACAGTACCTTGGGTGGAAGGGATCTCTGGTTTAGTTTTATTTCGATGGAGATTGCTTTATGGTCAGACCTAACAAGTGATGAGGATATGCAAGGGATGGTCCAAGATCTTCCCATATTAGTAAGGACAAGATCCAATATTGCCCCTTGTGGGTACTCTAATTGTTCCAGGGCATTTGTATTAACAAAGTCTCAAGAATCTCTGAGATTATGCACTAGTGGTGGTGTAGGTTTCTGAGTCTGTAGGTGGATAGGTTAGATCAAGTAGGAAAATGGTATTGGATTTAATACTAACTGACTGATTATAGTTCCTGTATAGAGGTATTGCGGCTTTATTTTGTCATACAGGGAGTTCCATAGCTAGTTAACATATGGTATGGAACCTTTCTGATGGTGATTTAGACATGAAGAAGCTCTAGTGCATCACATTATACTGCTTTACCAGCCTTGACATGAATCTCTTCTGAATGTAGACTGGTACACCTCCACCTCTTTCCCCTCCTGCACTACAACTGGTCTAAATGTGTGGAAGGCATTACAGCCCTGCACAGCCAGAGTGCTCTCTGCTATTTTATGTCTTATTTGCTACACGGATGTAAATGCCTTCCAGAGTGAGAAGGGCTTGTAGAGTTTCATGTTAAGGCTCCTAGCATCGATCAGTAACATTTTCATATTTCCTTTTGCTTGTTTCATTATGTTACTAGGTTTAGCAGGTTGACATTGCCTAAAAAAAATCACTATGGGGTGGACAACATCTTTATCAATCATCAAAACCCTAGAGGGGACAGATAAAGACCATCCCTGGTGAAGCAGCGTAATCTGTCGACCACATCCTCCCAGGCTGACAAATGTTGGACTCCCTTTAAAGGGCACCAAAAACAAAGCCAATTGCTGAAGTATTTTTTGCACATATTGAGGCATCATCCTTTGAGAAGGTAAAATGTTGCTCAATGGTAGGCTCATACCTGCTTTGGTCATACAGTCTGAGAGCTCCATCATGTCTCTCTCTATAAAATCCAGGGAGGTACACCTCAAGTCATTAAACATTGGTATGAATTATGACAGACTCGTACTAGTACTTGTTGCTCAAGGACTTGAGTGTGATATGATTGTTCCTGGCACCAAACAGGCAACTAACTATCTGGTAAGTGGCATACCTGTACGTCTTACAATGAAGTCCCCTATAACTAGAATGTTAGGTTGGGTAGATGCCTGCCTCACGGGCTCAGCATTTGTGACTTTGGAACTCCTTGTGCTATGTGAGATGGCAGGCTTAATATGCTTTGTGCCTGTGTTGTGTTTTTGGGGATATTTAAGGTTTAGGTAATCAAAGATCAAACCCTCTACATGCCTCCCTCCACCAGTGACTCGTTTGTCCTTGTGGCATGCCCACTCCCTAAGTTCCTTATCAGTGACTGGTGCCAAATAAAATATTCTGGCTAGTTCCCAGCTATTTCAAACCCCAAACTGACGCACAGATTTCAATGAAGGTACACTGTGCCAGATACCTGATTTGCCCCACCACTTGTCTATGGGAATTTATAACTATTCTGCTCAGTGGTGTAACATATATAGTCATTGGTGCCCTCAACTTTGCTGCCCCTTCAGCCATTCCTCCACAGCAGAAATATTTGTTTATAAATGAAAGCTTTCAGCTGTTTCTGCACAGGCATGCTCAGTATCTAATTTTAATAGCTTCACATCTGAATAATTTCTTAACATCTTAAGAGTTGGTGCTATATTTAACTGTCTGTACCATTGCTCTTTTAAATAAACAAGATCTCAAAGATATCTCATCTGCCACGACATATTCCAGCTTCAAAGTACCAATTTTTGACTTGTACTGTAGAAGAATTTTACTATAAAAATATGACACACCCTATCTTATTTCTGCTTTCCAAAACTAACCTGTCGACAGCCCAGACTGGCCCTTACAACTTGTCGTACAATAATCTGTGGTATTTTTTGCCTTAATTTGCCTTGTGGGGTGCTGTTAAAAGAAAAGCAGGTTCTTCTAAAGTGGACAATCTGGAGATGCAAAGATGCATTTCTGGGTCCTTTACAGGTATCGCCAAATTACCAATACAGCTGGTATTTTTTTTCCATTTTTTTTCAGTTGAGCGTTATGAGAATACAGGCAATCTGGTTTAGGCAGACATGCTCCCAAAATCTTTACTTATAAACCTTCTCCATTTGTATGGATGTTAATGCCCTGTCCCCACCTTGGGCTGACCACATAAGAGCCAGTGATGGATGAAAGATGCAGTCCATAATCCCCATCACCACACACCTTCACCTTTAATACTTTTTTTTTCTATTTAAAGGAAGCTCCTCTCTTACTCTTGCAAGTGTGAGGAAATATTACCACACCACCACAGCAGGGAGTTAATGGTGGTGCTTAAGTATCAGCCCGTATCACATTACTTACCATGTATATGAGCTATGCACATACTGGGGCTGCCTCGTTTCCATTATTATTCACATATGGGGACGTAAATGTGATTCTTCCAACTATGTAAGTAATTCATTTGTTAAAAAATATACATCCACTTTGAATTTATCACATAAAAAGTACAACTGAGTGTTGAGTAAGGTTCCTAAGGACTGGAAGATGATGGATACAATTTCACATGAATGGAAAAAGACACCATCATGGCACTGATGAATGACAATTCTGCCACATTTAGAAACCAGTTGTGTACTGGTCCAAGGGTATACAAATTCACATTAGGAAGACTGAGACAGAGAGTCCTTTGACTCGGTAAACTAGACTGTAACCCTGAAAGGAGATGGAGGTGTCATTAACTTAGACCTCAACAAGCCTTCCCAAAGGTACTATGCAAAATAATATTGGATCAGAAATGAGTCACACAATGGTAATATAAATCAAACATTAGCTAAACTACAGAATTCATACTAAATGCAGTATGTTTAGACAAAAAGATGACTACCAAAGGACCAACCCTATGATCTATGCTGGGGCTGGCTGCCCCTTCTTAATGTCTGTTTTATTTGTTTGACCTTTGTTTATTTATTTGACATTTGTTTACTGGAAGAGTCTGTCTGGGTCACAGAACCCGTTTTCATTGGAGGCCTGGGGAGAAAAGCTTGACATGCAGACATTAAGACAATGCAAAACATAATCTGCGAACAGATTAAAAACTTTACAAGGTACAGTTAATTTAAAACTTTACAACATACTCACATCATTAAGATTCATTACAATAGATTTCATTGAAGATAATGAGAAGTTAACAAACCTACACTTAACAAGGAAAGCATTATAGGCAAAGGGACACAACATACAAGAAGCTGCTGAAAGGAAGGATCGGAACAGAGTGCAGAAATGGTCTAAAGCAAGGTAGCTTAAATTTAATGCAAAATAATGTCTGTGGTACAATAATCTATGAAAGGTGAACATAGCTGAAGAAAAAAAAAAAGCAACTAAAGTTCAAAGTGACAAAAGCAGTCTTGTCTAAAGAACATTGAACTTCTTGCTAAGGCAAGGGAAAACAGCTCTTGTACTTTACAAAAAAAAGCATCAAACCAGGCATGTCCAAGGGTCAGCTTCCTGTGATTTCTCCTGTCTACCTGGTGAATCTGGCCATACTGGGGCAATACAGCAATTGCCTCATGTACACAGACAACCCTCTCCTCCTACCACCCAACACTACAACCTGCGAGAGATGCACTTACATAGCCAAACTGGAAACAAAGCTCTCTCCACCCAAGATTGTGCTAGACAGTCAAGAGGAGAAGGTTAACACCCACACTACACCTCAAGCAACACATAGCCCTTCTAAACCCACACCACCAACAGCATCACATAGCAACACTAAACCCTCATATGTGGAGGCCCTTAACAGTAACCTGCCCAAGCAACAAGGACTTTCGAAGCTGAAACGCAAACAAACACCAGTCACAACCAAAGTTTCACATAGCTCACAACACCAGTGTGCCACCCAACAGCGCCTAAGGCAAGACAACGTACCCAACACTTTAGTCATAGGTGACTCTATAGCCAGGCACACTGATGTCCCACTCACCAGGCTGAACAAGGAGAAAATTACAGTCACCTGCCTGTTGGATGCCAGGATCCGCCACATAATGCTTGCACTCAAGTCACTCCACAACAAGTACAAATATGACTCTCTCATTGTCCATGTGGGAGTGAATGACTTGAGACATACGTCCCTGGACAACATGGAAAAAGACATGGAAGAACTCTCAGATCATGTGGCCCAGGCAGGTATGACCCTAGCCCTGAGTAGCATCCTGCCTTCACCCAGAATGATACCACAGTATAAGAACAAAATGACAGACTTCAACAATTGTCTACGCTTCTCGTGTCATTCAAAGGGGATCCAGTATCTGTCTGCTTGGGATGACATGATCGACAGACCATGATGCTTTGCCAGAGATGGTCTGCACCTGTCGCCACTGGGATTCAGGTTACCGGCTAAGGCTCTTGCCACCCTCTATAGTGTCTTTTTTAGGCAAACTTCAAAGAACATAACCACCACCGTAACAGGTACAAGCATGCAAAATCTGAAAGTAATGCTACTCAATGCTAGAAGTCTAAATCTCAAAATGCACTCTCTCGAGACACTCTTAAAAATGGAGAACATCAATATCTGTGCAGTAACTGAGACCTGGTTCAAGGCTCCAGAGAGCACCCCTGCAATACCAGGCTACAACTCTTACCAAACTTTTTGGCCACCAAACCAGGACCGAAACACTAAAGGTGGAGGAGTGTCCATATTCACCAAGGATATTCACAATACCAGGCTAGTTGCCCAACACAATGCGTCTGAAATTCTCCAATAGCAACTAACACTAGGTAAGACTGCTTTCCAAATTGTACCTTGCTACAGATCCCCCACCATGCACCAAGATTCTCACTACACCTTTCTAAAAATACTGAAAAATATTAAGATACAACCAAACACCCTAATACCGGGTGATTTCAATTACCCTGCCATTAACTCGGAAAACTACTTGTGTACCAACATCTTTGCCCAACAGTTCTTGGAATTCATAAATTGTAATGCCCTGGATCAACTAATCCATAGTCCCACCAGGGGCTCTAATATCCTAGACCTGGTCATTACCAACATGGAAAATCAATGCTCCACACCTATGGTCACTCCCTCGTTGGTCAGGTCTGACCATAAGCTAATCACCCTTGACATCCACATCCCTCCCCACCCTCTAGTAAGGAAACCTCCGTAAAAAACTTCTCCAAAGCCAATTTCACGCTACTCACGTCAGAAGTGGCAAACTTCATGACACCCATGCAGACGGGAACTGAAAGTTCAACTGCTGAATCCTACACTAAGGCACTGTACGAGCACATCCACTCGTGCATGAATCGTGCCATCCCAAATAGAACCAAGACACTCTCCTCCAAAAAAAGGAAGCCAATCTGGTGGTCCCCTGCCATAAACAAACTTTACAACAAAAGGAAGAAACTGTTGCAGAAAGAAGGAAAATCCCAGGATGCAAAAAACTCCCTTACCAGCCTCCGTAAGAAGCTGAGATCCCTCATAAAATCCCCCAAAGCTAGTTACGAAAATAAAATTGCCAAATATTTGAAAGACAACCACAAGGCATTCTATAGCTATGTCAAGAATCTAAATGGCAATGCTCAGATCTGTTCTGAGCTACAACAGAATGGCATTAAATATACTGATCCCAAGGATATTGCCAATATCCTGGCAGATCGATTCAATGCCAGCTTCACCCCCCCTCAAACCCCCTAGAGAGCCCATCTCAATACTGAAAGATTGCCAAATTCCGGTAATAACGGCCACACAGGTAAAAACCACACTCTCCAAAGCTAAGAATACAACACCCATGGGACCAGACGACATCCCGGGCTGTGTACTACATGAACTACAAAATGAACTGGCACCTCACCTAAGTGTCATGTTTAATCATAGCCTCACCTCAGGCTTCGTGCCCACTGAGTGGCACACAGCTACAGTTATCCCACTCCACAAGGGGGGATCCACCTTGGATCCTGGGAACTACCACCCCATCAGTCTAACGAGCCTGATCTGCAAGGCCATGGAACGTATTTTCATGGAACTTATAAACAAAGACATTGGCAACCTTCAAACACTGGACCCCACCCAGTTTGGGTTCATAAAGAGCCAGTCTTGTCTCCTGAACCTGACTAACTTCTTTGAATCAGTTTCCAGAGTTGTGGACGAGGGTAAGGCGGTCCACACAGCCTATCTGAACCTCGCCAAGGCCTTCGACACCATCCTGCACTCTGGAATCATAGATAAACTTACTAAGCTGAGCATTAATCCCTACGTCACTCGATGGGTTGTCAACTGGCTTATTGACAGAACCCACACTGTAAAAGTAGCAGACTCCAAATCCAGCTCCAGACAAGTGGAGTACCTCCAGGGTTCAGTCCTGGGACCGTTCTTGTTTGGTATCTACATCTCTGAAGTACACGCCACCATTAAGGGACTCTGGCTAACAAAGTTTGCAGAAACTGCAAACTGGGAGCCATTACTGAATACCCAAATCATGTGGATATTTTACAAAAGGGCCTTACAGAAACAGATGCTTGGTGCCAGAGCTATGGGCTCAAGCTCAATGCCAAGAAATGTATAGTTATCCCCTTTGGGAAAAAACATGTACCCGTGAATCACCACATAGGTGGCAGTACACTAAACACCGAAAGTGCGATAAGAGACTTGGGGACACAGGTGGACAGTGGTCTCACCTTCAATAACCGCATCGCCACAACAGTCAGGAAGTCCTTCTATGCGGCACACCTCATCACTAAGGGCTTTTCAACCAGAAAAAAGGAGGTCATTGTACCACTGTACTCATCCCTCATTAGACCCATTATAGAATACAACACCCCGTTTGGTATGTACCTCCCAAGACATCTGCAACAACTGGAAAGGCTGCAGAAATACCTCAATAAAAGAATTACAGGCCTAAAGCAGAATCCCTATGCTGACCATCTAAATAAATTCCAGCTATACTCTGCCACATATTGTCTACTGAGTAGAGGCCTTGGCGAGGTCCAGATAGGCCTGTAGACTCTACTCAGAGGCAATCTCTGCTTAACATAAAAGGTCATATCAAACCCAGAACTGTTGGACATACTACACTTAAAGAAATCCCAAACCCTCAGACCCACATGCTCCAGGGATCTAAACCTTGTCATCACAATGAACAAAACATGCTGGATGGATAGGTTCCTGAGCCAGAGACTCCCCAGACTCTGGAATTGACTGCCCATACATGTCAAGCAGAGCGCCTCTTTGGCCCTCTTCAAAAGGAACCTTGACGATTGGATGGGAGATAGGAAATTCACCTCGTGGATCACGTCAGTCGCCCTGCTAGACAGGGCTCCAGGAAAGTAAATATTGTGGGAAGAAATGGCCAGGGAATTGTTATGGCTAGTCTTGTATAGGCCCTAGGGCCGATAGCCTAGTGCTAACCTATGAACAGTATGATAAAGTGGCAAAGGGGGCAGGTAAAGTACCTACATACAGGGGAGCAGCAGCATAAAACAAAAGGGTATAATATTTCTGTACAAGACATAAAAAGAACCCATGTAGAATGAATTATTTTATTTTTATTTATTTATTGACTGACTGCTAAGACAACCAGTACAGGCAAAGTTATCAAGGATTGTGCAACTTTTTCATATGAAGTAATATAAAGCAATATTACAAAACTACTTGTTCACTGGTAGTAGACCTGTTAGAAAGTACTTTTATAACTTGAACGCCATGTTGTCTTCAGTACCCACTACTTCTGGAGTCAATGACATACATGCCCTTTTCTGTCATCCTTCTCGGATTTGTGTCTTCTCCTAACCTTAAAGGAATGGGGTCAGAAAAAAAATATCAACATAGAAGATACTGGTGGAAAGAGTGCTAGGTTTGTTTTTTGTGAAGTTCTGGCCTTAATGTTTCTCATTTTTATTTAAGGGACATGTGGGGGTTCAGAAAATTTGGCCTTGTGGAAATTTTGTATTTTTCTATCTTTTGTGCTTGGATATTTTTTTTTCAGATTTCTCCATAAAATTTTCCATTTGTACTCCCAACACCATATTCCTAATTCCAAGGGGAGAAATGCAATCTCCAATAATACAATAATACAAGGGTTCTTGCAATCCAGTGCTGGTAAAATCATACCTCTGACTACCATTCAAATTCTACCACATGATATCAAAAGGACCGTATATCTAATACATCACAGTGACAATAAAATCAATGCCTTTACCCTCTCAAGTAACACATACATCGTTCAAGCATTGTGTACAACAGCGTTTCACACTGTGCTTCAAAACTGCCCTTTGCTCCCCATTAAGATGATAATGTCATGCCATCTGTATTAATTTTTCATACAAAAGCATGTTGTGTGTGTCATTAGAAAAAGATATCTGTAAGCAAAAAAGACCCATTATAAGTATTGTGAGCACACTAATAAGTAAAGCTTGCCCAAGTGGCTCCCTGCTGAAATGTTGGCACAGAAAAAACAAGATTGCAAATCCAGGAGAAGAACGAATCTCAAACTCTTCTCCTTTAAATGTCTTTTCATCCGAGGGTTAAGTCTCTCACACCCCATGAATGTATGTATATATATATATATATATATATATATATATATATATATATATATAAATAATCGAAAGACAACCCTAGGATACAAGGAAGTATGGTGGCAACTATTTACTGATGCCTCATCACCACCAGGTTTGAATGATTACATATCAATCAAACCTATATTGGCTATTAGACAATAATTGAGAAGTTAAAGGTATGTAGTATGAGAAGAGGGCATCATTTAGAACAAAACAGTCATGGACATTTTATAATGAGGAAACATTGTATTAAATTAAATTCCTCATTCAAAGACATAAGTAAGTATAAGTATTACTGTATGATTTGTTACACGAACTGTAGATTTATGGTAATGTTTTTAAGAAGGAATAATTATTTAATGGTGATTTTAACAAATATATACATATAGTTATTATGGTATATATATATATATATATATATATATATATATATATATATATATATATATATATATATATATCTCCATGTTTAGAAATCATTATTAGTATGTATGTAATACAATTGTAGTTCATTTTTATTAATGATTTAGTAATATTATTGTATTGTAACATAAGGAACCAACATATGCAATAACAAATACATATGAGTGGTATAACTTTAAGGGCAGATTACACTGAAAGTCTTTGGTGCCTAAAAGTTTATTTAAATGGCTTTGATTCATGAAATTGCTGTTCTGAGGAGCCCACATACTGTGGACGAAAGCGCTAAACAAGATATGAGCAGTGTACTGTTTTACAATAAAAAGGACTGGCTTTTAAACAGGACTTTGGTACAGTGGATCATCTGTGGTTTTGACGTTGTACTTTTGGATTACTACGAGACTAGGTTGTGTTCAGGGTTTATTATATTTTAGAGTACTAGCTGCCTGAAATTCAGAAAGTGATCATAAAAGGAAGGAAACTGGGCTCTTGCTTTAAAATAATTCCACCCTCTCTGACAGTTTAACTCAATCCTAGGTTGTGTTTTCCCCCTACATTGTGGTTCCAGTATCATGTAGGTACCAGAAACCTGCCTGTACTTTATAAAACTTTCACTTCCTTGCCTTGGAATCAAAGGAACGGAAAGCCTGCCTACATTTTTAAGCTTAACTTCTCACATACTTTTCTGATGAATTTGTCTCTGACTGCATACATACCACAGATACTGAGAAATCTGTAGCTTACCCTATAAGGGACTACTGTCAATCCTAGACAGGCAATTAATGCTGCTGATATAAAAAGAAAGAAATCTGTGAGACTATTTTCCACTCTCTTTATTGCAGAAAGGAGAAGAACTCAACTGATTCACAGCTGTCTCCTATGTAGCCATGCCTTTCATGGCAAAACCAAGCAATTAGATTAGTTACGGAGTTAAAGGCAGTTGTCATCTCTTCTAACAAATTTACATAAGCAGCAACAGAAAATTGAAATGCTAAGTTTTATATGCTGGTTATTTATATTTCTTTATATATTACAATGACGTAAATGTATTATCGAAGATTTCTGTGATATTTATAGAAAAGCCAGAAAATATTTTTTCTTGTGAAATACTAACACATTTAGCCTTTTCACCCCCCCTCCCATGGGCAAGACAGAACTGCCCAAAACAGGAAGGAAAGACGGGTGACAGCCTTATCAACTAGGTGCAACCTTCCAGAGATGGATGCATATCTGGTAAACAGATCAATGCCAAGAGACACCCTCTGACTTTGAGTCAGTCCTTACACACTGTATTCTATTACTCTTAACACTAGTAACTGCCAGTTGTATATGATGCAGCAAGGATAATTTACTGTGGTGAGGGTTTTCACAACTTGGGATGAAAGTATGGGGGAGGTCTGTCAGTTCCTTTAAAACTAAAAAAGAATCCCTTTACAAAAGCCTGCTATTTAACTACTTTATTTTCCTGGAAGTAGCTAACAGCTACTTACAACATAGAACAAGCTCTGACAGACAAATAAGGCTCAAGGAAATACAGAAGCAGTTCTGTTAAATAAGATGTGTTAGAATGGGATGAGAGTGAAACACTGTCATCTATGTTAATGGCATGAGAAAGCACCACTTCCTTATGTCTAGCATGACTAGAATAAATGGGACTTAAATGTACTCTGGGGAAAAAGGAATGAAAGCAAGAAAACAAAATCACATTACCCTGGCGGACCTCATCAACCACCATTTTGTGGAAAACGCACTGAAATTGTAAAAGAAGCACCTGGAGTGACTTTGAGCCATTAAAATTGTGAATAAAATAGATTTAAAAACATTGTTTTTTAAAAAGGTGGCGTTTTCCTTTAAGGAAACCAAAGACATAACATTAGACATAAAGGATGCATTAGTAGGTGGCTACACTATCCTTGTGGAAACTAATATAAGACGACTACACACACATTACTGGAAACCCATCACCTCACTAGCTGCTCAGTCTTGATTAGTTATGAGGGTTAAGGTGTAGAACAGAGTCATAAACTTTTTAACAGTAGGAACAGAAGTAACAGAGTCACTACACACACATTACTGGAAACCCATCACCTCACTAGCTGCTCAGTCTTGATTAGTTATGAGGGTTAAGGTGTAGAACAGAGTCATAAACTTTTTAACAGTAGGAACAGAAGTAACAGAGTCATAAACTTTTTAACAGTAGGAACAGAAGTAAAAGATTCCTAAGACAAGCAAGCAAATTAAGATGAACAGTTCACTTTGATAAATAAAACAAGCTTTGGTCCAGCAACTATGCCAGGTTTTAAAATACTACTGAAAATGTTCACCAGAACTAACCCTACTTGCTCCTTACAACATCAAGGAACCTATTCTACTTTATTTGTATGACATTAATACTAGCTTCATATAAAGTTCTTACTGCTTACAAAAATATGTCCATTAGGAATTAAAACTTTAGACAAAATTCTGTCAAATGAATGAAGACTATGAAGGGCAAGGTGCAGGACTGCTGACTTATATTCTCTGAAACAGAGCATTAGACATGTCTATTTGAAATGCACTAGTAGTGATTACAAAGGTGGTTCCCTGACCATCTTAATGCTATCAGAAAATAATGAAATGAGCCATTTCTTTACTTACATTTGCCAAAACAGCTGAAACAAAAGGAAATGGAATGTAAAGAAAGTGTGCCTTGGCCATACTGTGACTAGGGGATCTACAACTGGAATACTGAACTTGTGAAATTTGGCATTTATATACTGAGGTGAATACATCCCTTCCTGGGACCCCAACAATCTGTTTCTCAAATGTGTGGACCTCAAGGCTGACTGCCACAGATATGTTTTGTGGTGTTCATACATGAGCTCTGCCCGGCTGGACTACCACCACCCTTACTCTCAAAGCTACAGGACGGTCCCATAATGTCACTGCCATTCTGCAAAGCTATTTTGGCTCCATGTCTCTTCTATTGGCCACAAAAAACATATTACTGTGGTACTTCTGGCACTATCTGAAGAACTCCCTTTTTCCTCAAAACCTTCTGGAAGGCTCCAGCTGCCAAAGATATTTTTAACAGTTGGATTTCTGTGACACTTCATCATGGGCTCACCATCCCAAATCCAGCTTATCTGCTGTCAGTGCCTGAGAGGAAGGAGGAGTTTGTAAGGTTTTCCAAAGTTCTTCTGAAATTCATCTTAATATCTATCTTGTCTAACATATACTTGTTTTGAACTCTCATTTTCTGTACACAAACATGAATTCCACATTGAAGTCTTGTATCCTATATTACTGGAATCTCCACTGATACATAGGTTAAATTCTTCATAAACTCTCAGACTGACAGCCAATCTGTTGAAGGCATGTTACTGTTTCTAAAAACCAGTCATTTATAAAAAAAAACATATTCTACTTGTTAGACCTTACAACCCAGTCACCAAGAATACTTTTTTCTTTAATGAAAATGGAAGTGACCTCTTTCTTACTGGTAGTGAACTCCAACAAGTCAATGAAAAAAAAAGAATCACAACCACCAGATGTTCCAAAACCCAATTCTAAAAACAGCTAATATTGGTTAGTAGTCTAGGTAAGGAAAAACTGCGGTGGTGGTACTGCGGTAGCGTTTCGCCTCACAGTAAAACATTGTCCTGTTCGAGTCTCAGCTAAAGCGTCTTCTCTGTGGAGACGTGCATGAATGGGCGTACCTTTGTTGAAGGCTGTGCGTCAGGGCTGGCAACTCGGCATGTAAAAATTTACGGCCAATCATTAGCGGACCGGAGTTCCGCTGTAGCGACCCCTAATCGAGAAAAGCCGAAAGACACAACAACAAGTCTAGGTAAGGAAAAACCTCAATGCTACTACTGTAAGGAGAGGACTAAACACCTGGCAAATGTCTTAGAAGCTGCCATCAAATCAAAGGGAAGCACCCTGAGCTGAAAGTGCTGAGTCGCACCTGAAAGCTCGGAAAGCTGTGGGGCTTGAACTCCTGCATGTGCCAGAATCTTTCTTTCAAATCTCAAGTTCCCATCCACATCCTTTCAGGTGGGAGGGGAGAAAGAACTGATGAAGGGTTACCATTAACCTCTTCATCCTGGGAAACGTTTAAATACAGCATATTGAATGACATTCAGTAGTCTTCTGTTCTGGGTAACAAAGACAAAACTAAATACAACCTTTTTCTTTTGAAAGAAAAAATAGTGCTCTATTACTGACTTTAATTTCTACAAATGCCTATTTATTATATATTTTTATATATACCTTGATTGGAATTGACCCCTCTTGTAAGTGAGAGCATGATTAAAAAAATTTATGAAATTAGTTTTGCTTAGGTCTTTAATGTATGCCAAGATTGCTCTTATCAGCACCCACAATGTACCCACAATTGCCTGTTTCTACAAAACTTGAATCAATAGAATCTCTAAATATGACTGAACATTCTTTATTAGCCTAGTTACTCCTACTACAATTGGGACTGTATTCTCCCTGAAATTTTACAAAAATGTTTGTCTTTCAGTTTGTAAAGTACTATATTTAAAATTTCTCTACCAGCAACTAATCTGTGCTGCTTTTCGTCTTTTTAAACTACAATATAGTTTGTTTGCTTTTATCTTCTCAGATGATGGCATGATTCTAAGTGATTACTATTTCATCATTTTCAGTAATCCTTTGTGTTTCATGCTTCCGGTGCTTTTCAGCTAATTGTATGTCCTTCAGTATAGAAACCTTCAGACATAAGTGTATAGCAATTTGCAACAAGATGGCACAACTGTTTCTAGTTCTGCACTACAAAACCTACCTCTGGCTGTCTCCAGACTTTTCTATGGACTTTGTGAACCATCATGTAAGTACTCAGCCAATATTAACCTTTCATTTTTTTCATTTAAATTCACCTTGCCTGAGCCACTCATGAGTCGTTTTTTTTTTTTTTTTGCAGTGGCATTTTTTTAAACAAGAAACGTCTTTACAAAATTATCACATATGACATAGGCAATCATATATTTATATAAATGAAAGCAAACCATATTGACATAATTTTAGTTGCTAAAGTTGTACATCACTTATAACCTTCCAGTTATCAGTGCAACATCACATAACTCATTCAAATCCTGCCTTCTTTTAAACATCATTCCTCCTCTGTGTGTATCCTTCCCACAATTCCCATTTTTCTATGTAATTTGCTCCTACCCTTTTCTAAATATCCCATTTCCAATTGTTTTATCTCTGTTCACTACATCTAGTACAGTTGGTTTTGACCTTGATTTCCATTTTCTAGTAATTGCTTTTTTGGTAGCCACCATAATTAGAAACAGCAAGGCCTTACTATGTCTAGGCAATTCTGGTTCTGTATCATAACTCAAAAAATTCATTTCCTTAGTTACACCAATTTGCTCAACCAGTATCTCTGACAGAGTAATCTGCCAACTCATTACCCTCCCAGAAAATATGTTCACAATTACCTCTTTCTTCTCCATCACACCTCCAACATTTGCTGCCTGAGGAAAAATTCTTTGGTGACTACCTGGGGTACAAAAATACCTACATAAACACTTCCATGCAAAGATCCAAAATCTTCTAGACTTTGTTGTATATTTGGGAGACATACATATATCCCCCCATTGTTTCTTTGTGACTTGCTTATCCAGTCTCTCTTCCCAAGCCTTTCTAACCTCCTCTGATTGATTCTTATAGTTATGCAATATTTTTATATGCTCTTCTAATTATTCCTTTTTTAACAGTAGATTCTGTTCTAGATTCTAGTAAAAACTCTATCAGTACTGGTCTTTCACTTAGGATATCCCAATTTCTTTCTCTTTGCCTGTACCCCGATATCAATTCTTGACAGAGAAGGCAATCTCTACCCTGCAGTCCATATACATTCTTGGCCCTTCCAGTTCCCTTTCCAATTATTTGCTCCCAACACATTGGTTCTTTTGCCAGTTTTCTTTTATAAATTCTAGCCCCCTCTTTCCTATTTTCTGTACCCTAACTGCAGTCATCCCTAACTCATGAGTAAAGTCTTGATTAACATGTGGTTGTTCCAGTAGAACTCTACACTTTCCCCTTTTCTTTTCCTTTTTTTTCCTGATCATGGTCCTTGAAGTTTTTCTTTTGCTATATGATTTTTGTCCACTTACGGTTTGATTTCCATGGCTGCTTCTTTCCTAAAGACTTCTGTTAACCTAAGCAAAGAAGTCACCTAAGACTTCTTTGCTTAGGTTTTACAACTTTCATTTCATTTGTACATACATATGTATTGATAGCATCAAATTTAATCATGGACCTGAACATGCAGTCAATTTCAAGTAGGTCCATGCTCCTTCGGACCAAAGAATATATAATTTAGGAAAACACTGGTTCTTGTCCATCATTTGGTGGGCATGAAGAAGCAGTTTTCCTACCATGCTTATCCATCACTTTTGGGGCCAGTTGATCACTCCAAACATACAAATTAAAACAAGAAGTGCAAGTTGATTTATAGGTTGAACTTTATGGCTGGATTTCAAAGCAGTTTATGGTATTAGTTTCAATCTTCTAAAGTATTCCTTACTAAGCTTTGTTCTCCCTGTATTGCTGCCCCTTCATCTTTTCCCAGATATTTATATGCACCCTCTTGTTCCAATTCTTTTATATCAAATTCCTCCCAACGTTTTTCTCTATTCTTTAATTTTCCTGCTTCAAATGTTGCTTTTCTCCATTTGAGGAGACTAAATGTCATTCTTGTGTCATTTAAAAAGGCTTTAATAACGTGTAGCTGTTCTTTCAGGTTTTTATTTGATGAACAACACACTCAGATTATCCACAAAAAGTGGATGAGATATCTTTTGAAAAAATGATTTTCTTGGAGTCTGAATGAATACATGACCTAGGTTGTTAAGTAAACAGCTTAACAAACTGAGGGCAAGGCTAAACAGTAGTGGTGACAAAGAATCAACTTGGTTTATGCCACACTGGATTCTCACATACTGGACAGTAAATTTCCCTTTTCTGTGGTTCAGGTTTGCATTGTGCCACCTTTTTTTTTAGTAAATGCAATGGAATTCATCAACGTATGATGGATCATGTACATCTGTAAGCATTTCTGTAATCCAGAAATGTGGAACACTAACAAGTGCTTTTCTTGTAATCTGTCCTTGCCATACTGAAATTCCTTTTCATTTTACAGGCATCCATTATGAAACTGTTTAACAAAAGATGACCCTTTGTTCTGTACGAATCTGTTTTACTCCCTTTTTATTCTAAAGTTATGATTTAATTTTTATCTAGATGACTGCATACTCTGGCTGCATCAATTCCAGTATAAAGCTTGTGTATAGTTTCAATATTTCTTAGGATGATTTGCAGATGCATTTTTTTAGGGACAAATATGGTTTTCTCCATCGTTAACCATGCTGGTTTCTTTTTGGGGTGTGCATATAGGTAATTCTTGCAGCTAAATCATGATGCAAAGATGTTAATACCTTTAACCAAAAGTTTGGAACAGCATCTGGAACCAGCATTTTACTGTCTTAACTCTCTCTAAGAAGCAGTTACTTCACTCAAATCCATATTCTCTGCATTACAATTTCTTATTTCTTCTTTTACCTGTGTTATCCATTCAGCGTCCTTGTTATGTTTAAATGGGTCCTCAAAGATATTTCTCTAGAATGTATTAATTTCCTCTACACTTGGCAGGGTTTCAGTAATTGTTTTTCTTTCCTAGCTCCATGTAGAACTTCTGTGGGTCACTTGTAAGCTGCTATATTTCTCAGTGCAGCTGTGTTTTAGAAAAAGAAAAGTCTGTTTTTTCATACACACCCCCCCCAATGTAAAATAGTGGGAACAAACAAGTCTGTGGGGAGAATTTCTCAGCTACTGTAGCACTTGGATAGTCTGTTCCTAACATTTTAATTTATTGAAGGTAACTTCATCTGATCTGGAACAGCCAGCTATGGATGATATATCAGACCACTGGGGAGGGGAGCAGAAGAGAAGAGATAAAAGGCACTAGCCTACCCATGAAAAGAATACATTTTTGCCTGGCTATTTATTTTAAAACAGGTTACTTTACTACTGTGTGCATCCACAGACCAGAAGGTATGAGATGTCTGTCATATTAGAAAAAAAAATCCTCCTCCTTTTTTCCCCTCCTTAATGACCAAGACAGCAGCAGCTTCCTTGAACAGGACCACCTCCTGGGTGGGAAAATTCTTTACAAATAACATTTTCTGTTGTGTCAAGCCTGGCTTCTGCACATAAATCCCATTTATAGTACATTTAGAATTTTAATAAGTACCACTCACATACCGACTAATAAACACTTGAGGACAAGTCTCAAACAGTTCTGAACACTTCCAGAATTTTAGCATGTTCAGCCTCCAGAAACAATCTAAAACCAAAATCATTCTCACAATCTGGCAACCTTGCATATATACATGTGAAGAACATGTCATATATATGTAGACGATCAAATACTTGATATAATAAAGCATAGTAAATATATTCTCTCACATGCTTAGTACACCAGAGGCAGTTGCAGAGGGCTGTCTCCCAGAGGCATAGTAGTTAGGGATAGAGGGAGGTGTAGGCATATTTATTTCATAACAAAGATGTTAGTTTAACTACTCCTTGCTACTGGGTTGTAAGCCTACTCTATTGCCTTGGGCAAATTTATGCCTGAAAAAAAAAAAAAAACAAAAAAAATTTTTTTCTTTTTAAATTCTTTTTTTTTAGTAGGCAACCAAAATAGAGTAAAATATTAAAAAAAATGCATAAAATACCAAACAAATAAACAAAACCTGTCCCACTTGGCTTCCCTTTTGGTTTATTAAGTAATTTCATCGATTGTGTCTTGTTCAGGAAAGGTGAAAGGAAGGATGTTCAGGAAAGGAAAAAGGCAACCAAAGGTGAACCACTTTCCCTTATTTAATAATAATCATTTCCTTATTATTGGATGAAAAGGTTAAAATTATAAAATGAATTTCAGAAAGAAAAATATATTTCAGAAATAGCTAAAAGAAAGGCTAAAGTAAAAAAAAAGGAAGAAAAAAAAAGTAAAAATGGTAAGGGAGCCCAATGGGGAGATGGGATGGGAAAAGCAGAGGGAGGGTGAGGTGGGGGGGGTGGTGTTGAAAGGTGGGTCCAGTCATCATTTCAGTCATCATTTCCAGACCTAAGTCCAGACTTGTACATATGTATCACTGTTGTAACTGCTTGCTTAAAACTAAACTAACTGCTCCTTTGTTAGACAGCTCAACATAGTGTAAGTGACATGACTGCTGTAATGTGTGTAAGTTGTAGCTGCACTGTCTGTCTGTTCTGTACTACTCACTCCTAAAAGTTTGCAGCATAAAATAGCAAATTGGGGGATGGATGGCATTGTTAGGATGTTTATTCTTCTGAAGTGCCTAGGGGGGCCCCAACTTGACATTTTGGGGGCCCAAAAAAATTACACCGGCCCCCTAAAAAACAAAAGTAAACTGACACGCATCAAAAGATGCTTCCCCTCAGAAATAACTTGTGATTTTGAGTGAAACTTTACAGCAAATGAGCATGCATGTGTCTGCACATATAAACACACAACTGTAGTGACTCAAGGACACAGCCACCAAGAAACATTCCAAATGAAATGCTTCTTTTAATCCTGTAATCAGAAATTAGTACTTGACAACTCTTCTCACTAATGTATGCAGCTCCTCTAACACATTCACACTTGTGCTTCCCTGTTGGAAAGGCGAAAGTTACCACATACTACTACTGCAGCCCAGACACTTTTAACAGTTGGAGCCAGATTAAGAGTAAATCAGTTTCAGAAAAAGACAATGACAAAATTCAAAGACAACTAAAGTAGAAAGTCTAGATGGCTTTGCATGATTCCAAAAGATGATGAAACTACCACCAAGTACCAGTGTTTTAAAGTCAAACTTAGTACACCAGACAAATGCAAATCTCCACAGCAAGAAAAATCGCACTGTATGGGATTCAAAGATGCACAACATGTATCAAGGGTGTAGCCAGGCATACACTTTGTACTCTGCAAACTTACATATTTTCTGAGCTTCACTTTGAAAAGTGTAATTTTTTTCACGACATATGTGGGTGACTCCAACAACATAAGCTTGCAGAGAAGATTGCTAATCCAAAGGCAATATTTTTAATGGGTTTAGTGGGAACAACAATTGCAAATGATGCATGTATGTATTAAGCATTTGGGGCAATGTTTTGTGAGAGGTGCACATTTTTAATGCCAGATGGTTTGAGGGCAGCAGTAAGAAGCTGTGAGAACAAAATGGAATTCCCTGGTTACACCCATGACATTTATTACATCACAGTGGCACTCCTTTGAAGAACAGAGCTATTATCACTAGATAAAACCATAATTTTGTGTGGCAAAGCTTTGTACAAAACATGTTTTCAACAAATTGGCAGATTTTTATCAGCTGTCTATATCAGCACACAAAACATACCAACTGTCAGACCAAACATGTGTGGCACTACTTCCACGTAAGTGTACATAAACACATACAAGCATTTATGCAAAGTCAATGAAAAGCAGTACATTTGCATATCAAATGCTGTGAAATGGCCAGCAGGACTGCCAGCTCACAGCAGTGCTGCAAGTACGCTGCTGCCTTTCATAAACCCAGTTATTTGCAAAAATGCCAATCCATGTCAAGATATACAACCAAGTACTGACATCAGAACTGGAGTACCAGGACATAATGAAGCACAAAAATTGGACTGATATGCAGGCATACTGAATAAGACATGCAAACGAGCCTTTGGCTTTTAATGACATTCCATACTTTACAGTAACACTTAGTGCCCCTTCAGAACAAAGCATAGTAGTCTATACTTCAATATTTACTATATTTTTATGTAAGGGATTATGATCAATATCAAAACAGAGAAAACACATCAGTATACCCCACTCCCCATCATACTGTATTCTTTATGCTTAAGAGATTTAGAAATACCGAAGTCACGTAGGATTCTCTCTCAATTACACAACTCATGAGACTCGTACTAGTGAGAAGTGTAAAACAGGCTTGAAGTGCCTGCATTTATAAAGCCGAGGAATTTGTGCTGGGGGGTACAATGTGTCATAAGCATGGAACTCAACAAAGAATATCAGACATGGATTTGCCAACACTGAGAGTTGCTGGGGTAAAGGTGAGGCGAACAAATAGTTAATTTGGTTCAGTTTTCTGCCTGCAACTAAAGAAGGGACAAATGGTAAGTAAAAAAGCAGCTCAGTCAGAGCAACAAATGGACATATTAAAAGGTACAACATGAAGGAAACCGGGCACTCCACATGAATGCCCTGTTGCAGTGAAACAGCACATCCATCTGTCATGTAGCATAACACTCTCTTCCCCATATTTCACATGCGAACAGTGTAACATGCGATACCGTGTGAACTTGTACTGATGCTTGCATAGCTAATCCATTTCTCAGTGCTTCAGTACTTAAAGGACAACCATGCCATAAAAGCAACATTTCCTTTTTTTCTTCACTTTGTTTCCAACCTTAGAGGATGATCCCCATACTTTCAAATATTAAAAAAAAAAGTACTTGCTAGTTTCTCCCATTCTGTGACATTTATATCCTAGTCTGCTTTTTCAGTGCAAGCTACAGATTAGATAAATGAAATCTCATGATGCTTCATTAGGAATTTGTCTACCTTGCTACTGCATCCCAAAGCCAATTATATCTGAAATTATTTTGCTAAATAAAACAAATGCAGCAAGCTCTTTTTTTTATTTCATATATTAAGGCGATAAAGATATCCACGTTCAAACTTCACAACTCTCTGATTCTGTTTAGTTATTAAAAGCTGCATTACATTGCTTTCCTGGGACAATAAACCTGTTAAACCTTTTATATTCAGAAGACAGACAGCCACTGAGAGGAACTTCACTGATTAGCTGAGCTTTGCAAGCCAGGAAATATAACACTCGGGCTGTTTAGGAAAAGAAGATAGAATGGAAACTCACAACATATTAGTTTTAATATAACACTCGGGCTGTTTAGGGAAAGAAGATAGAATGGAAACTCACAACATATTAGTTTTTAAAAAGGCTAAGTTATCTCAGTTCTTTATACTTTTTTAAAGAACTTTTCATAGATGGCGCAACACATAAATAGTAAACCTACAAGTCACTGCAAAAAAAGTCACTTACATTTTTATTGAGGAGTTTCATACTTGACAATATTTCTCACTACTTCCATTCTAAGTGAATGAAACTGTTATCTGACTACACAGCCTAGGGCATTGTAACATCATTAGCTGCACACCCCCACAGTGTGTTATGGGCATGAGATATATTTCCATGAAAACAAGATTACATCAGCATGTCTGCCTCCATAAGGGCATTTAGGGTTAGGAAACAGTAAAATTAGTTATACAGTGCAATGAAAAAGTGTTTGCCCCCTTACTGATTTATTTTTTTGCATGTTTGTCACACTTAAATGTTTCAGATCATCAAACAAATGTAAATATTAGACAAAGATAACCCTAGTAAAACAAAATTCAGTTTTAAGTGATTTTATTTATTAAGGAAAAAAACTATCCAAACTTCCATGGCCCTATGTGAAAAAGTAATTGCCCCCTAAACCTAATAACTGGTTGTGCCACCCTTAGCAGCAACAACAGCAATCAAGCGTTTGTGATAACTGGCAATGAGTCTTTCACATCGCTGTTGAGGAATTTTGGCCCACTCTTCTTTGCAGAATTGTTTTAATTCAGCCATATTGGAGGGTTTCAGAGCACGAACTGCCTTTTTAAGGTCATGCCACAGCATCTCAACTGGATTCGAGTCTGGACTAGGCCACTCCAAAACCTTCATTTTTTTTTTTAAGCCATTCAGAGGTGGACTTGCTGGTGTGTTATGGATCATTGTCCTGCTGCAGAACCCAAGTGCACTTCAGCTTGAGGTCACAAACTGATGGCCGGACATTCTCCTTCAGGATTTTTTGGTAGAGAGCAGAATTCATGGTTCCATCAATCACAGGAAGTCATCCTGGTCCAGAAGCAGCAAAGCAGCCCCAGACCATCACACTACCATCACCATGTTTGACTGATGGGATAATGTTCTTTTTTCTGAAATGCTGTGTTACTTTTATACCAGATGTAATGGGACGCACACTTCCCAAAAAGTTCAGTTTTTGTTTAGTCAGTCCACAGAATATTTTCCTAAAAGTCTTGGGGATCATCAAGATGTTTTTGGCAAAAGTGAGACAAACCTTTATGTTCTTTTTGGTCAGCAGTGGTTTTCACCTTGGAACTCTACCATGCATGCCATTTTTGCCCAGTCTTTCTTATGGTTGGGTCATGAACACTGACCTTAACTGAGGCAAGTGAGGCTGCATCTTTAGATGTTGTTCTGGGTTCTTTTGTGACCTCTTGGATAAGTCGTTGCTACGCTCTTGGGGTAATTTTTGTAGGCGGGCCACTCCCAGGAAGGTTCACCACTGTTCCATGTTTTCTCCATTTGTGGATAATGGCTCTCACCATGGTTCGCTGGAGTCCCAAAGCTTTAGAAATGGCTTTGTAACCTTTTCCAGACAGATAGATGTCAATTACTTTGTCTCTCATCTGTTCCGGAATTTCTTTAGATCGCGGCATTTTGGGATCTTTTTGCTTACTTCACTTTGTCTGACAGGTTCTATTTAAGTGATCTCTTGATTCAACAAGTCTGGCAGTAATCATGCCTGGGTGAGGCTAGTGAAATTGAACTCAGCTTTCCCAAAAATGTGATTAACCACAGTTACTTCATGATTTAACAAGGGGGGCAATTACTTTTTCACACAGGGTCATGTAGGTTTGGATAGTTTTTTTCCTTAATAAATAAAATCATCGCTTAAAAAACTGCATTTTGTGTTTGTCTAATATTTAAATTTGTTTGATGATCTGAAACATTTAAGTGTGACAAAGATGCAAAAAAATAATAAATCAGGAAGGGGGCAAATACTCTTCCATTGCACTGTAAGTAGTTATTATGGTGCTGGCAGATTTGGATTGTGCAGAAGGTCATGGTAATGCCCATAGTGGTCCTTTAAGTGCCAGTCCCTGTCCTGACTGCATTCCAGCAATATGGTGGACAAAACAGCCTCTCCATTGTTCTTTCTCTGCTGTGCAGAGGACACTTTGAATTATTTTGCACTGACTTAGTACTGACAGTCTCTTGTTCCTTTCACTCACCCTTTAACTACTGAAAACACTTGATAGTGCAAACTAGTTTACTCAGTCACAACAGCAATATTTAGGGCACCAATGAAAAGACCTAACAATGAAGTTCACTTCCCGGACAGTTTGAAAGACCTGATAAAGCTAGTCCCTCACTGTTTTTCTCAGCTTTTATGAGTGATGTACTACCAGGAAAGGATATGCAAGCATTGCTAACACAATGGGAGCTAGACAGTCCATCTGCAATACTATTAACTATCTGTTTGGTATTGAATGGGCAAGAATGGATGAGGGGCTAAAATTAATGTATGCTTTGTGGAGAACAAAAAGCTGAAAGCTATACAAACTACAATGAAGTACAATAGGGCTGCACCCAGCTCATGTGCACTCTGTCTATAATTGCTACCCATCTACAGTACAATCACACACCCTCATCACTTTTTAATTTGTCATTCCACAGTTTCTAACTGCTGCCCCAATTTTAAAAGTTTTTTGATTTCTGTAACAAAATACTGCTTCTAAAATGACTCATTATAGGTCTGTGCCACAAATGCAAGCTTAATAAGCACTTTCCATGATCTGTTCTTTCAGATGGAGATGAAAATAACTACAGTTATGAAGTTTAGAAGAAATGTTAAAAAATGCATTCATGTTTGTTAAATGACTATCTATGCCTATAACATCTTGCCAACACAGGCAGCAAAGAACAAAAATAATTAAACCGCAAAGTCTTTTTCAGAGATGCTACTGTATACCTCCACCTAATAGCCAATGAGGAAGCATGATGACTTTCAAGCCAGCAACCCTAGCATTAAGAACAGGAAGATCAGCTGCTACTGAAACACTAATCAGGTCAACTGTCTGTGGGGAAGATGCCTGCAACCTACATCTCTCTTGCAGCTTGCATCACTTTGGCTGATCCTCCTGACTTTGTGATAAGTTAAAACTATTGGTCTAACTAACTGCATTGCTAAAACACTTCAACATTGTTAAACTATTTATAGATTCATAGATTAGTACTAAGCTAACTGCCCTTGTGAGCCATTTTAAGCTTAGCCAATTATCCCTTGTGAGACTCAAACCCTGCACCTTGTGCTTGCAAGACAAACACCTTAACCATTAGGCCACCCTATGCTAACATAAGTAAATACATTTTTGTTGTAAAAAAATGCATACATCTGTTATGTTTAGTTCCTTAACCAGGAGAATAGCTCTCATCTAATCAAGGACTAATCTCAACAGAATTACTGACAAATCTAGAAAGAATTAGGGGCACTTATTAGCAAAACAAGAGGATATGAATTAATTAATTAATATACTTTTTCTGAGGTAAGGAAACCCTGTAATTCTAATTACATTAAGTGTAATTCGCCACCTTTTCTCCAAAAGTTTTAAAAGGGATTAAGAGGTATAGTGGTAAAATTTGAGTCAAAATCTGGGACAGTTCAGAGGTATAACCGTGAGGTTTCGTCCACTGTGGCAATCAGAATATCTTTGTGAGTGAATGAATGTTTGACAGTAGCTTTGATCTTTTGAGCTGCTGACCTGTGTGGTAAGTCTTCACTTCTATTACCTGTCTTTACTTTCTACGATTTCTCGAACAGTAGTGCGTAGCTGGTCGTCCTTTCTTATCAGGCTTTCTGCCTGTTCCCTCACAGTGTTTTCTGTGGCTGCCAGACGCTTTTCTAGCTCAGCCACTCGCCGATGAACTGCTGCCAGGTGAGCATTTGCTTCCTTAATCTGTACCGGGGACGGCTGTGACATTTCCCAGATGTCTGTGGTTAAACTGGCCCTTCCGCCTACATACCCTATTGTAACAAGCCTTTTCATTTATTTTCTCATCACATTAGCTGAATTAATGTTTGCCTCAAGTATCTGACTGGAAATGAACGTGCATAATTAATATTGGCACTGTAAAACTTTTACTGTATTTTCTACAACGTGAAAAAGCAATAATGGCATTTTCAAAATTTAAGCCCCATAAAGCAGTGGAAAGAAACAAGCTTCAGTATAATTTACTGAACAGCTTAGACCTAGATGATAGTAACGTTAGACACATCAGAATAGCAGTAATTATTTTAACACTTTTTTTTAAACACTATCGCTCCCTTACTACTTAACTAGACAGTGATTTCGGGCTGTAAAACATTTTACAAGCAGGCTCTATTAGACACCATTTAGCTTGTAATATAATTAACAACTACTAGATCGCGATTACTCTACCAATAAATCAAAGTGGTAATTATTAACTTTGCTAATGTATAACCCTTCCTTTCTAATTCAACTTCGACCCTTAAATTGTGACTCACTGACAGATAACGCCGGAATCGGAAATAAATAAAACGGAAGTGAACTGAGGCGGGAGATCGCAGGCTGAGACTATTGTGCACGAGCACGCAATGTAATAGAGCTGGCTGGCAAGAGGGATGCAGTAGTGCGAATGTTATGAACGTATCGTCTTTCATGGGAATAATAAAAATATAGTTTTCTAACCTACTGCGGTCAAAATAAGTAGCACGGGAACATTATAGCTTATATTTGTCTGCGGGTACTATGCCTAGCTGTCAGTTCGCCCTTTTGGCGACCAAGACCACTAGATTTAGTGATAGAAAAGTTAAAGGAAGACTTTGAGTGGAAAAAAAAAAACTTTGAGTAAAAAGAAAAGTTAAAGAAAGTGGGACGTCATGCAGTAGGAAAAAAATCTAGGCTTCCCACCTTTCATGTTTGGCATAGGTCTTAATCTTCTACCCTCAAAACGAGGAGCACTGTTTCTCATAATGTAGAACAAATGGGCAAAATTTGGAACGGTTACCAAAAGCGTGCAAACAACTTCAACAATGATGATCATAGGATGGTTAAATGTGCAATTTTTGATTATAAAAAATTATTTTAATGAATTGATATGATTTGTTATATTTACACTGGACATAAGTTACAAAAGTTCCTAGTCCGTTTCGATGTGGAGAGAAAAAAACAACTAAAAATGGCAAATGCCCTAAGAATTAATGACAAAATATTTTTCACAGGTTTTCTTTAATAGTTAATAAAGCATTTATTTTGTACTTGAAACACCTAGATGTTACATAAAATAGAATAAGCAACTCAAATGCTATAAGAATAAGCTTTTACTTTGGCAAAAAATGAAGTTCAGTCCTTTGCACTGGCCCAATGGGTGTGAATATATTTTGTCCTGCAAAATCTCACTTTTTTTACAAAAGGGTGTGCAAAAGGTACTCCCCTCTGTTAGAATGCCTTGGGAAGAAAACCGTCAGGTCAATAGATTGGTTAATGGAAAAGCCAGAAATGACCTTGGGCAAGAAAAAAGGGTCAGTACGAAGGGACACCCTATCCATGTGGAAGATCAAGTAAGGACTCTTGACACTCAAGGCCTGCAGCTCAGATACTCTTCTCGCTGAGGTGAGTGCTACTAGAAGTATGGTTTTCCATGACAAAAATTTTAAATCACTTGAATCAAAGGGCTCGAAGGGAGAGCCTGTGAGAGATTGAAGCACCAGAATCAAGTCCCAGGCTTCTAAGGGAGGCTTGACCGGAGGTTTAACATGTAATACTCCCTTCAAATAGGTCTTGCATAGGCGGTGTGACATAATTAAAGAATTATCAAGACCATTATGAAAATTGCCGATAGCTGCTAAATGTACAGTGATCGTTGAAGCTGAGGCTCCTGCATGTAGAAGAGTAGTCAGGTATTGTAGAATATTTTGAATAGGCATAGAGAAAGGGTCTAAGTTCTGGTCTTTGGCCCAAATAGAGAACCTAGTTCATTTACTAGAATAAACCTTTCTAGTGGAAGGTTTGTGTGAGGCCAGAAAAATTTCACGAACAGGAGATGGGATGTCAGGCAGCCAGGCAATCATTGGAAGTGGAGGAACCAAGCTGTGAGTTTGAGACTGTGCAGGTTCAGATGAATCAATCCCTGAGGATGGGATAACAGGTCTTGGGAATGATTCAGGATCCACGGGATGTGAATCAGATGAGGCCATAGAAACGGGATCCAGACTTGACGTGGCCAGTAGGGAGCAATGAGGATCACTTTACTGTTCAACCCTGAGCTTTCTGGAGAAATTTTGCAATGAGGGGGAAATGGGGAAAGGCATACAGAAGACCCGGGGGCCAATTGTGCGTTAGAGCATCCCACGGTGGTTCCCCCTGAGGGGGGATTAAGGCAAAATAGCTCCTGCATTTGTAGTTCAGGGGGGAAGCAAACAGGTCACAGCAAGGCTTGCCCCAATGTTGGAAGATCCGATCTGCTGTTGCAGGGTTGAGGGACCACTCCTGAGGCATCAGGATGTTCCTGTTCAGATTGTCCACAATAAGGATGGAAATCCCAGGAATGTGTGATGCTATAAGAAAGCGATTGGAAGCTATCGCCCAGTGCTAAATCCTCATGGCTTCCCGACACAGGGGTAAGATCTGGTTCCACCTTGCTTGTTGATATATTAGACGACTGACGTTGTTTGACTGAATTGCAATGGTCCCCTAGGGTAGGGATGCATGGAAAGCTTGCAACGCTAAGAGAACTGCCCTCATTTCCATAGGTTCATAGGTAGATACTAGGCTATCGGCTCGCGGGCCTACGTAAGCCTAGCCACCAAGGTTCCCTGGCTTACGCCACCCAGTTATTTTCCTGTGCCACTGTTGAGCAGAGATACAGAAGTGATCCCCGGGGTGTATTTCCTATTTCCCATCCACTCAAGATTTTTCTTGAAGAGTGCTAATGAAGAACTTTGCTTGACATAGATGGGTAGCCTGTTCCAGATTATGGGAAGTCTCTGGGACAGGAATCTATCTCTCCAGCATGTCCTGTTTATTGTGGTGACAAGGTTTAGGTCCCTAGAGTGTTTAACTCGGAGGGATTGGGATTTCTATAGGTGTAGCATGTCCAACAGCTCTGGGTTAGACATAGCTTTATATGTTAGGCAAAGATCACCTTGGAGTAGGTGATATGCTACGGAGTAAAGCTGGAGTTTTTTGAGACGGTCAGTGTAGGGCATCTGTTTGAGGCCAGTAATCCTCTTTGTGAGATACTTCTGTGGCCTTTCCAGTTGCTGCAGATGTCTTGTGAGGTACATTCCAAAAGGGGCGTTGTACTCTATAATGGGTCTAATGAGTGTCGAGTAGAGGGGAACAATGACCTCTTTTTTTCCTGGATGAGAACCATTTTATGATGAGGTGTGCCACGTAGGAGGACTTCCTGACTACTTTGGCGATGTGACTATCAAAGGACAGACTACTGTACACCTGGGTCCCAAGGTCTCTTATCACACATTCGGTGTAAAGTAGACTGCTGTCTATGTAGTAGTTCATGGGTACAGAGTTTTTACCAAAGCAGATAACAATGCACTTTCTGGCATTGAGCTTGTGGCCTCCAGGCCTTCCAGGACATTTATGTGCAAGTTGGCCACAATGAGGGTCCAAGTGCCTTGGACAGTCTTTCCCTGAAAATGCTCCCCCCACCCTAACAGTGAAGCATCCGTGGTCACTGTGCCTGTGGGTTGGGGAAGACAGAACGGTCGATACCAAAGATTCTTTTGTGGCTCCATCCACCATAGCATTTCTTCCTTGCAACGGTTTGTAAGGCGTATCATGTGGTTGAGTGGGTGGATTAACAACGGCCATTCTGCAGAAAGGAGCCACTGCAGGATTTTCATGTGCAGTCTCACCAGTGGTACTACAGTGATAGCAGCTGCCATGGAGCCCAAGAATTCCAGTACTTATTTTCAAAAGCCTGTGAGGGGGGAGAGAAATTTGACAGGATGTTGTGTCGAAGACCGCTCCAATAAATTCCAGTGTCTTCACTGAGGACATCTGAGATTTGTCTTTGTTGATTGTAATCCCCAAGCGGAGAGTGAGACCTTGAGTGTAAGAGAGGCTGTGGGCTAGGAGATTCCTGTTCAGAGCGGTAAGGAGCCAGTCGTCTAGTTAGGGAAACACCTGGAATCCTTGTAGTCAAAGATGGGCTACCACAACTGCCATACATTTGGTGAACACTCGGGGGGGGCTGTCGAGAGACTGAATGGCAGTGCCCTGAACTGGTAGTGATTGGCTCCCAGCCGTAAGTGGAGAAACCTCCTGGAGCGGTGATCCATCTTTGTGGTAGTACGCATCTTGTAGGTTTATAAAGCACATCCAATTGTCCCTCCCTAGGAAGGGAAGAATGGACTGTACTGTGACCATCCAGAATTTTTGAGGTTTGATAAATTTGATGTTATGTGATCCTATCTGTGTCTGGTATCGTGTACAACTTTTTCACTCGTTTTTGTTGTTGGCCTTTTAGCTCCTGAAGAAGTTGAGAACTCTGTGTTCTCTTCGTTACCTTAATTTTGTGTGTGTATGTGTGTTATGCTAATAAGGAACATCACTCTCTGACTTTAAGAATTGTACCAAGTGTGGGTACAAAATGTCAATCACGGATGATCACTTCTTGTTCACTTTATTTATTCAACCAAAAACACACAATATGTTTGTCTTATGTATGCCTTTTTTCTTCTTCACGGTCTCCAAGGAAAAACAAACAAATTAATATTGAAAGGCTTATCACCTTTCTTTTGAAGAGTGTTTTACCTTCTTCTCCCCGGCCCCAGGAGCAGGTCTTCGTGAACCTGAGGTCCGGCCGGTGAGCCATTGTGCCAAGTTAAATCAAGGCAGTTTCTCCGCCGCCTCCACGCGCTTTTGAGCCGAAGGTCTCCGGGTCCATTTCTCGGCTCCAGCTGTGTCGACTCTCGAGTGCTCTCGAGCTACCTCTTCTACTCTGTCTCTCGGTCCCTCCATTGGCTCGGAGTACTGGTGGTCTCTCATCGCCAGGATTCCTTTCTGAATTCTCGCCAAGTCCTGTCGCCTCCGGGAAGTGCTGTACTGGTGTTGGATCCTGGCTACCGCTTATTACCGAGGTCTCCGAGGCTCCCGAGGATGTCCGAGAGTCCGTGGAGAAGCCGCCATCTCGTCCGATCGGCCCCTTTCTTGTCTACCGTCTCCGATCGAAGTAGTTAGGGGCCCTGCCCTCAGCTCTGCTAGAGCTGTGTTACAACTCCTCCAACCTCGTCGGGTTCCAGGCCAGTCCTGTCCGTAGTGGAACCAGTGGGAGGTTGTCCTCTTCCTTTGGAGTCGGGCGCCCCCAAGCTTTGTGATGGTTCGAGAAGGAACAGTGGCCCTGGGTCGGCCCAACCTCCAAGTGGGTCGGGCAAATGTCGGTCAGGTCCCCCCTCTCTGTGTGCGTCCTCTTTAGGCCCCAGGTCCCCAGTCGTCCCTTGGTGCCCGTTGCCTCTTTTCTTCCAGTGTCTACGGAGAGACCTTCCCAGAATTTCTTCCCGACCTCTTTATCACTCTCCTTTTTGGGCTCCCAGCCCTCCTGGCTCTCCTCCCCTTCCCTTGGCAACTTCCTGGCTCTACCAGTCCCCCCCTCAGCACAAGAGCCCTGGGGCCTGCTATCTCCGATTGTCCTCCGGGAGGGGATTCGAGGTGGGCTGGTCTGCCTGGAATGCCTTCCTCCCTTCCTCCTCTCAGTTGAGGGCAGAGGAAACGAGCATCGAGAGGAGTGAGACTGATGATGTGCCCTCCAGTGACCTGCGGCCCTGCGGAGGGGTCCCCTGAACTCCATGGATGGGGCCGAAGTCCCTAGCCGGATCTTGGAAATCCCCTCTAGGGTGGAATCTCCTTGGCCGTCCAAAAGGCCTCTGCTTGAGGCCGGTCCCCCCTCTTTGCCTTCGCGGTCTTCTTCAACTGGGGTCGGTCTCAACCTTCCGCCTCTCCGTGTTCTGTGGGATGAAGGCAAGGTGCCTCAAAAGGCTGTGGAACCGTCCAGTTTTCCAAAAATATAGCTCGTGCCCAGCCCAGTGAACCATTTTAAAGGTGGTCCTGTGGCCTACAAGGGTTTCAGGTGGCAACAGCCTGAAGTGGCAGGAGCTGGTGCTAGTGGTCGTAGATTAGGGTTCTGGGTCCAGAGTCTAATAATATGGTGCCAGCACTTTGGGTGTAAAGCAGAGCAGCCTTTTTTCTTTCGGTGCTCTCCCAGGGGGAGGGTTTAGGTCCGATGCTTTTGAGGATTTGGTCAAGGAGCCTATGCGTATCTCTGGTAACTACCTGAGCAGTTGGCCCAGACTGGTTAGCTCTCAGTGGGCTACCCTGGGGTCAGCGTCGAACAACTCCATGAGATTCGCATTTCATACTCATTTCTTGGCTACGGTTTTAGTGTCAGCTGCACCTTCCCTTGAGGATGAGCTCTTGGCCTGGCAGTTGTCTGTGTCATTCTGACAGGCCTCTTCTCCTGATCCTTGCAGATGCTCCTTTGATGGGTCCTTTGGACCTAAGGTAGACCTTGACGGGAGTGAACAAGGAGGAAAGAGAGGTGAAGAAACTGTGACTGCATTTTTCACGTTTCTCACGCCCCTCCACCGAGGCTAGATGAGGGAGGGGGAAATGAATTCCGCAAATCAGAAGACTTACCTCCTTTGTGGGAGCAGGAGGAATCCCAGAGGGAGATTTTCAGAGGATGGCAGTCCGGCCCCCCAGGAGGCAGGTCCCTGCAACACTGGAAACCCGTGGCTCCTCAACCTTCCAGCATCCCTGATTGCCCGACTGTTCAGTAAGCTGAGATCCAGGATTAGTCTCCAGTCCCCTGTCTTTTTTGGCACTAAAAAGAACCTCAAGTAAAAAGCGGATCCTGTCTGTTCTGGTGGGACTGGTTGGATGACTCTTTTTCTTAGCAGTTTTTCTATTTCTAAGGCTGCTAATTCCCTCTGGTTGGGTGATACATCGGGGATTCATTTGACTGGTCGAATGGTATTTAGTAGCCTCTCGATATTATTCTGTGCACCCAAACATTGGTAGTAATAAAATGCCAAGCTGGTAGATGCAGAGAAAAACGACCCCCGACTGCTTCCAGAGGAAAGCAATGGGACAGCTGGTCAGGAGCGCTGGTAGGGTCTGCCGGAGAAAGAATCTCTGGCTCCCTGGTTACGCGGACCCCCTCTACCCTGAAAGGGGCATCTTCCTATTGAGTTGCCCCCTCTGCCTCGGGGGGGATTGTTCACCACGAGTGTCACGAAAGGATCCTTGGGATTTCTTGAACCATATCTTTCCTCCCTTCTGGTTCCTAGAGTAGGACCTTTGGGGGTTGGAAAAGTGAATGCCCACAGCAGACAAGGTCTTTCCATCTTTCTCAATACGTGCAAGTGTGTCTCATACGTTGGGTCCAAAAAGTGCAGATTCGTCGACCGGTGCATTGATGAAGGAAGATTTAAAGGGGTCTGCGAAGTCACACAATCGCATCCAAACATTATGTCTCATGACAACACCAGATGTGGCAGCTCAAGCTGCCCCCTCGGTAGTGTGAGATATCAAATGCATCGAGGAGTTCAAGATGGATTCAAGGGTAGCTAGCTGTGAGGTGACAGTGCCACGCACCTCATCAGGCAGTACACCCACCAAAGAGGAAGACATTTCAGAAATTAGGGCTCTTTGGAGTCGAATAAAGTGTGCCAGATAATTCAGCGACTGAATGGCGAAGGTCGCTGATGCATAGGTCCACTTCCCTAATCTGTCCAAGGTCTGGGATTCCCTGTTTGGAGGATGGACAGTGGAACTATCTTCTGCCAGTTCCCTCTTGGTTGCCGCAGCTATGACCATAGAATCAATTGTCAGCTGCTTGGACCAATAGGGCTGGTCTTCAGATAAAATTTTGTCTGGCCTCCAGGGGACAGGTTCTACATTGTCCGGGGCCTTGCAGGCACACTGCACAGTTAGTTTAACAAGATCATCTGCTGGTGGGGTCACCCAGGAAGTAGATGGCCAGGCACGGAAGGCCTGCAGAAACACCGATTCCTTAGAAGGGTTAGAGGACTTTCATTCCCCCCGCTGTTTGAGGATTTTGAGAATGTCTCCAAATGAGTTGTTGTCTGGGGGAGAACATGGGGACCCTTCTCCCTCATCACAATCAGTGTCTTCTGTGATAGATTCCTCCAGGGAGTCAAGGTGCTTCCTCTTGCACCTTTTCTTCTGGGGTGGCTCTCCAGTGGGATCTTCTGAGGAGGAGTCCGAAGAAGGGGTTCCCTTAACAGGTGTTTCTTGTGACTCCCGTGCCCAGGGACCCAATATAGCAGGTTGGGAGAGGAGCATGCTAGGGGAGGTTTCTGATACTGGTGTCCTAGGTGCTGGCTGTGAGCCTTCGGAATGAAGGACCCTTTCCATCACCTGTACAGCAGGCCCACTCAAGTCCACCTCCAGTTGAGGGGTTCTGAGAGAACTGGAAGCCATTGGAGCCGTGGACATAGACAGTGCCAGCGAGAAAATAGGTGCCAGATTAGGTACCAAGGTACGGATGGTCCAAGCGCCGCTTTGAGAAAGCATCGGCTCCATCATTGCCGATGCAGCAAGGGTGGTCAGTGCTGACAGGGAAGGCACTGCTGTTGGAGCCGAGACAGTATGTACCAAAGTGGACATTGGTACCAAGAACAGGGTGGATGCTGGAGGAGGATAAGCAGGGGAAGATGAGGTAAAAGATTCCGAGCCAGGAGGGACAGAAAGTCTAGCTGGAATGGGCAATCCCCTATCTCCCAGAAGCTGGTCCACAACCTGCACTACATCTAGTTCAGAAAAACTCCTAGTGGATCTAAAGGAGGCTGCTGAAGTGGAATCAGGTCTTTCTAGAAAGGGACTAAACCTCTGCCTCAAGAAAAGGTTATAAGTTGGAGAATATCTTGTCCTTGGCAGGTATTCGTATTTTGAAGCTGATGGAGCTGAAGAAACTGTCAGCACCATGGCCGGGGATGATGCCAAGGCATGTACAGTCATTGGAGCCGAGGAAACTGTTGGCACTGTGGACGGGGATGGTGCTGAGGTATTTACAGTCATTGGATCCCATGGAGCAGAGGAGACTGTCGACACCATGGACGGGGATGGTGCAGAGGCATGTACAGTCATCGGAGCCAATGTGGGAACCAAGGATGACACCGAAGTCAGTGGTGCCGTGGTTGGAACCAAAATAGGAGTTAATACCATGGTCGCCACCAAGGGAGAGGACACAGGCCCTAGAGCAGGAGGTTTGCGCCAAGGGTTCTGGCGAAGCATGGAGCTGACTCGGTTCCATAATTGACAGAGATGCAGGAACTGAGTGACTCAGTTTTTCCTTATATTTTTTGGTCTTAGGAGGGGGTGAGACCTCCGACCCAGATAGAGCCTCCAAGAAAGGTGTCTTGAGTAAACCTTTTAAAATAAGTTTATTCTTACGTTCTGCTAGTGTCCGATTACTAAAACTAGCACAAGTGTCACAATCAGCTTTAATATGATCCACGCCCAAAAAGTAGACACAACTGACGTGTATCTGAGTTAGGCATCTTACATCCACACTTGTCACACTGTTTAAAACTCAACTTAGCTTTGTCTGACATGGTAAGGAAACAATGCTATCCTATAGAAAAAATAAGGAAGAAAATACCAGTGATGTTATGTTAAGAAATACCTTTAGTAAAAAGGGAAGGCCTGTCAAAGACAGGAGAGAAGGACAGTAACAAAAAGGGTAAAAAATTAAATTACCAAGGAAAAGGGTAGGAAATAGGCCTAGGTTACAGACAGTGAGAAAAAGCTAACTTGACTAAAAATTTTGTAATTTAAAAGAAAAACTGCCATAAAAACAACAGTTTACTACTTAGCTTTGAGAGAGATGGCTAATATGTCTGACTAGGAACCCGGCAAATGAGATCTGGAGTGTCTAGGAAAGGGGCATTGTGGGTAGGTTCTTAGCTGAGAGTTTTTGGCTTGTGCGAACTGGAAAACGGCCGTATCGGTTCCGAGGACGGAACCAAGGTTCCATCTGTAATGTATTGAGCAAAGATTTACAACATCAGATGCATTCGTTTCATTCCAGCCCGTGTGTAAAATTAAGAATTCACACTTTTGCGTCAGGAATTGTTTCTAAAGTTGAAGTGAAAGTTCTCGGTGTTTCTGTTTACTTGACTGAATTTGCATGGAGGCCCAAGAAACATAGCTCTCCACCCTTCCATCTCCAAAATGGGGAACATTGCCTCTCATAATTTAGAATAAGTGGGCATACCTCTCTTAGCATCTTAGTGCTAGAAATCGGACAAAGCCTAAAATAATGATGGTATAAAGGCCCCAAAATGGGGGATGGAGAGGGGGCAGATTTTAAATAATGCTCTTATAAATGTAGAAAGCCATAGAATAATATAATTTGTGTTTGCATGCATTTTCGGAAGAATATGAAGCCTGAAACTGAAATCAATGACATTATTTAGTGACTTCAGTCATGAGTGACTTATCGCAAATATTATGTGAAGCAGACCAAAAATATGAGGCAAAAAAAGCGGACAGTTGAGAGGGATGCTTGAAGTGGGCAATATGTGCAATACTTAACGTTTAACTAGGAAGCCCCCAGCATGGTTAAATACATTACTTATAAAACGTTATTATAATAAATGTGACTTCATACTATTTGTAGTGCCTGGGTAGAAAACCTGATTTTAATGCAATTTTTTTCAGAATGCTGGTATATTTGTGTGACGATTGGGGGAAGATGGGCGAAGGCTGCCAGCCCAGTCAAATATAATTTTATACATAATTCTATCATTTGTATATATAAATGTAAAATACAGGCTTGTGTTCTTAAATGAAAGAAAACACTGTAAAATGTGAACTTCAACATTGTAGCAACATTGCCATCTGCTGTAAGGAAACCTAAGCCAAGCATTTTAAATGTTCTTTGAGGTTAAAATTGTCTAAATAATGGTGTTGAAGTGGCTGGCTGAACACATTCTTTCTATTGTCTTAACTTAAGGAATAATTGTTAGAGTGTACATGTGAAATGTCTTTTATTGTTATAGTTTCCTGAGCAGGTGTTAGATTGCTAAATAATGCAGTTTGTTGGCCTGGTGTCAAAATGATGTAATGTATAAACTGGGAAAACCTAATTGTCAAAATGATGTAATTTGGGAGGGCTTAGCAAAGATGTTTGTTAGTGAGTTTAAAAACTATTGTTCAGAGAGACTTGTAAGCATTTTGATCTTGATATCCCACTTATCAACACTCTGCCCATTATCCTATGTAAGTAGTGTCTTAGAAGTATGTTTTCTTGTAGTAATAGCTAGGAACTTAGAAGAAAGTTAGACAAGTGTTTTTCTGTTATATCAGAACTTTCCTACTGTATTGTTTGTGTGATCTCTGAACTCTTAGATATCACTGTGGTGTAGTAGTATTGTCTTGTGTTTTTAATTATTTATTATTAAATATTTTTAAAAACCTTTACCTGTGGCTGGTTTGTGTAGAGATAAATAAGCTGTAGAGTACATTGCATATTTATAGAGTTTATTGTAATAAGCCACTCGAATAAGCCTTAGACTGAATAGTCGCATTACCAATTGGATAATAATATTGCACAATAATAATTGGACACAATTTTAAGGGCCTTTGGGTAGATAAGTATTAGCTGATGGTGGCAGAAATTACTACTGTATAGTCTGGGTAAAGGGGCACAGCTGGAGAATCTGTGTCATCCTTTCCCAGGAGTGTCTGTGAAGTTGTATAAATACATATCTCAAAGTGTGTGTGGTGTGTCAGCTACCTGGGCGGGGACATGAAGCACTGGTGGGACAGAGAGGGTACTGGAGGTTAACTTGCCAGCTAGGCTGAGATCTGGACCCTATAGCTGTGCCAGTGGGGAGTCATATTGGGGACCTGGGAAGCAAGGGAGCAACCAGCCACAGACTGACTGTGATCTCTGTGTGCACTTAAGGGAAATTGTACTTTACTGTGTGTATTTGTTATCCTTTCCTCTTATATGAGACACCCTCCCTGGTGTTAGTGGTGAGGATTGAGGCTCTTTGATTGCCAGGCCAGGGCATAGTCGTCACAATTTGTAAATCTATATTTAAGCTTTTTAAACTCTGCAATGTGTGTGTTTGTGCATTATTGCATGTCTGTATTCCTCTCACGTTTGTCTTTGGGGATAATTGAAAGGAAAATAAATACATGAAACTTGTAACTGAAATGTAAATTGTATCTCTTAAGTCATAAAAGAGTTTGGCATCAGGAAGCCAAATGCAGTTAAAATGTACTTCAAGTAGGCAGCTAGGCAGAACTGGATAACAAGTCATTAGTATGTGAAGGTAAATTTGTTTTCTTTAAAACTGAAGTGATGTAATCTGATCTAAATTGCCTAGTTTTCCTTGGGAACAGAAATGATGAGGAAAAAGTAGATATTTGGAACTAAAACCAATATAAGTTGTGTCCTACTTGCTTGGATGACCATAGTAAGCATATCAGTGTATAATGCTGTGATGTCTGCATTTGCCTAATTTAATATTTTTACTAACATTAGGGACAATATTTATTCCAGAGAGAAAGAGTCATTTCGTTTATGTAGTAGTTATTAGCTAGATTATTCTTTAAGAATTCCTGTCTGTACAATTGATAGCTGTTTTTCTTGTGCATTATTTACCTCTGCATATTTAATGTGAAACAGCACTAGCGTGATTTTTTTTATTGCTAAGTCAAGTTTTATGAATTCACTTTTAAAGACTGGCAGTATTTATTATGTATCTATTATTATTATAATCTGATGAAGGGGTATTATTTAGCACAGTAGGTTGGCATGCTTTATCCATCTCCTGAAGCCAGGTTGCTTCAACACCTACCAGTGTGTTATTCATTTTTATACTTTATGTCTGGCTAAATAAAGAATGGCAGATAACTGCCCTTAGCCATATTTAGCACAGTGGCAGTGATACCATCCCAGCTGTGGAGATCTGAGAAATATACCAACCTAATGTATATGATTACCTAATGAAAAAGTGAATGCTCACATGAGTGAACAAAACACATTGTTCCAAAAAGACTGAATCACAAAACAACAAAACAAAATTGTTTCATACAGGGACAATTCTTCATGCACCCTCACCCCTTGCTAATTATATATACTAACTCCAAGAGTTCACAACAGTGGGAAAATGGCGAATTCCAATTCCCTACTGTACCATGATGTCCCACACAAACACACACACGCAACAGTCACCATTAAGAGACTTTGATCTCTTAAGATGGCAAACCAAGGAAAATATTTTTTCCCTCTTAAACATTTGATACTATGACCCCAGTTATTGTGTGTGTATGTATAACGTATATGGTGTGTGTATGTGAAAAAGATTTGGAAGACTGTTATTGTGTGTTAGGGGCACTGTAAGACACTGGTTCACTGAGCAATGAGAAAGGTATGGCCTCGGGTGTTAAATCAGGGATTCAGCATTGCAAATGGTCAGTGTGTAGTCCTAGTAGGTGTAGCTGTTAGAAGCTTATACCTGGGATAGCAGTGCATATTCCATTTCTGCTGTTAGTATTAGGATGCATTATGTGAATTGGTTTTTATTGAATAAAATGTGTATGCACTTTTTTAATGTCTTCAGCAGTAGTGGTGTGACTCAAGACCATTCTTGTGGTGGCCAGCAGATACAGGAATCATAGCCCCTGTTCCTCACATACCTATTTGGTATACTGGTTGGCAGTAGTGGTATTTTAAAGCCCCTCAAGTGCCAGCCTGATCTTTTGTTTTAACTGTAAGCAAATTATTTTCATTCCTCAGCTAAATTGGCTTTGTTAAAACTAGCCAAGTACGCCCCAGCAATAAATGCAAAGCTGCAGTGGGAGTGTGGTTTGCACTTTCAGGTAGGATATCTAGTTTGAAATGGTTTGTTACAGATTTATTGACTGGATTGCTCCTTGTTCCTTAATTCTATATATTGCTGTGTTTTATCTAGTGTTTGGCTATTGTGGCTTGTCTGCTTTGGGTGCACTTCCTGGATACATATTTAAGCAAAAGACTCTAGGTATTGATTATCTCTACACCAGATTTCTGAATACCTTGTCATGTTTTCCTTAAACCTCCCTCCTTTTGCTGTTGTGGTTTTAATCAACCAGCGTCTCTATTTCCATCCATTGTGATAATCTAACTACCAGCACCCCCTCCTGTTTCACTGCTATTGTTAGTTGTATGAGCTACTTAAATACTTCCTCCTGTTGTTTTCCATAGATCCAAATACTTAGTGCCCACCCATACAAGCAGTTTTGCTTTTGAGAAATCTCCCTTATTATAAATTGTATCTGGTGCATTTTAAACTGTTTGGCTTTGCTGTAGACTTGTAGTGCATTATTTTGCCTTGCTGTTGGTTTACTTTGCCTTAAATTGCCTTACTAGCAGCAACTAGCTAGTTGTTTAATGTGTGTTCTTATATTAAGAGGATTGAATTTATTCACCTAATGGCAGTAGGTAGTAGCCTGATCTTTTTGAGTTGGGAAATATACAGGAAGGGGTTGGACTGTAGTTGTTTATTGGCCAGAGGGCTTATTAGCCTTTATTCTGTATTTTTAGTGCCTGTATACATTTTGTTCATTTGTGAGGCTCTTGGCTTATTTCCATGGAGCTCAACAATGCTTGGCATTCTCACCTGTGTTTCAGAAGAGATTTTCTTGCATCTAGTGTCAACAAGGCAAAATCAAGTACTTTTTTCACAAACTTGCACTTGCTTTGAATTTATTTAGTGAACTACTGTTGATTAATTGAATTATTCACTGCTCTTTCTGCATTTTAAAATAGTACTGCTATAGAGTTGTAGTGCCTTACTTTGCCTTAAATTGCCTTATTAGCAATAACTAGCTAGCTGTTTAAATTACTGGGAAAGCAATGCACTTTCTACACTTTGTGTATGTTTACATTAAGAGGACTGAATTTATTCACCTAGTGCCAGGTGGTAGCCTGGTTTGTCTGAGTTGGGAAACACTCAGGAAGGGCTCTGAATCTAGTTGCTTATTGGCCAGAGGCGTATTAGTCATTATTCTTTATTTTGAATGCCTGTATGAATTTGGTGCATTTGCACAGAGCTGCTCATTGTGCAGCAGCAGTTAGTAGTGCCCTGTATAGTAGCAGACACTTAGAAGGTGAAATGTTCCTGTCGAACTCTCTCTGAAACTGTATCCAGTAACTTGGCGATTGTAGTAAAATTACTTGGCACGTTGAGAAGCATAAAGCAACTAGTTTGCGTGTCGAAGAACGATGCCCCTTAAAGGAAAACTCCATCTTAGAACTCAAAAAACTTTTTTCCCATTGTACCTTTGTTTTTGAGCTATTTTAATGCCTCAAAATCACTCCAAGTGCTTCTTTTACACTTTTAATGTGTTTCTCTCAATGGCAGATGATGGGGCCTGCCTTGGTAACGTGATCTTATTTTCTTGCTTTCCCTCCTTCCCAGAATACATTTCAAGTCCTCTTTATATGACTCATGCCAGACATAAGGAAGTGGTGCTGTTTTCTCATGCCATTAAAATATAATGGCAGGACTGTGAAGCACTGTCTTCTAAACACACCTTCTGTAAAAGAGCTGCTTCTCTGTTTACCTGACTGAGCCTCATTTATCTCTCTCACAGAGCTTGTGCCATACTATAAATAGCTGTTAGCTACTTGCAGCAAAAGAAAGCATATAAACAGTTTTTTGTAAGAGGAGTCTTTTGTAGTCCTAACAAACTTGATAAACTCTTCCCCCACACTCTCATGCTGAGATGTGAAAATTCTCACTGCAGTAAATAATCCTTGCTGTACGTTTACAAGTGACACATAGTAAGACTTTAAACTCAGTCTGTCTGCTACCTTCAGAGAGGATTTTTCTCTCTCATGAATGATACAGACTTAAAATGTGCTTTACTAGTTCCTCAATTATTTCTGTCAAGTTCCCCCTCCTTTTTTCTATTTCATATTTATTTATACTTTGGTAACCAGGAAAGCGAACTCGTCCCATGACCCATTTCAGCCACAACATAGGCTACACTGGCAAAGATCATAACAGTTATTAAATGCACTTATCAATACAAAGACAAAAATACTGACAGAAAGACATTGACCAAGATTGCATGTGGAACACACAGCCAATGTGTGACAGCGACCAGGTAAATCATTGAGCAACATTTACTAGAATGTATATATTAATAAAGCTTAACTATACTATGTTTATTATAAATAATTCATTACACCCACACACACACTGTATGTATATAAAGTACATGTACACAAGCATATGTGTGCGTGTGTATGCATTTAAACACAGTTAAGTACTTCTGATTTCCTTTTCTTGGGAGTGCCTTCTGTGAGGAGTCTGCATGTCCTCCCCGCGGTTGGGTAGCGTTCGAAAGACATACGTGCGTAAATGGGCGTGCCTTCGTTGAAGGTTGGGCGTCGAGCTGGCACCTCGGCATTTCGTAAAAATCTACTGCCAATCATTAGCGGACCGGAGTTCTGCTGTAGCGACCTCTTACCGGGAAAAGCCAAAAGACCAACAACAGTGTTCTTAATGAAAGGGCTCATGGTAAATGTATGTTAAAGTAAATTCAGTTGTATATTATGGTTGCTCTCTGACAATGCAAGGACTGACTCGCAGTCAGTGGGAATCTCTTACAATGGATCTGCATGTACCAGATATGCATCCCTCTCTGGGAGGATGTCACACAAAGCATAAAAGACCTTTTTTATGAACAGTATCTGTGCACCTAGTTGATAGGGTTGCCACATGACTCTCTTTCTGAAGTTCTGGTGTGTGTGTGTGTGTGTGTGTGGCTTGAAAATGGTAAATGCATTTAAACTTTACAAGAAAAAATATTTACTGACTTTTCTCTAAATGTCACAGAAATCTTTGCTGCTACTCTTAAGTTATCTTAACACAAGCTGTTATAGATTACATTTAAACAGAATTTCAATACTGTGTTGCTGCTTTTGTAAATTTGTCAGAGGAGTTGACAATTGCCTTTAAACCCCTGACTGATCTAATTGCTTTGTTTTGCTATGAAAGGGAAGTGTTAAGTTCTTCTCCCCTCTGCAGTAAAAACAGTAGAAACAATTCCACAGCTTTCTGACTTTTTTTGTATCAGCTACTGTGTTCCTGACATTAGCAGGATTAATTACCCATCTAGGTTCATAGGCAAGTACCAGGCTATCGGTCCTAGAAGCTATACAAGCCTAGACACAAAGGTTCCCTGGCTTTTGCCACCCAAGAAAATTATTTTCCTGTGCCCCTGTTAAGCAGAGCCATAGAAGTGATCCCCAGAGTGAATTTCCTGTTTCCCATCTAATTGTCAAGATTTTTCTTAAAGGGGGGTAATGAGCTTGGTTTGACATGAATGGGTAGTCTGTTCCAGAGCATGGGAAGTCTCAGGTTCAGGAATGTATCCCTCCAGCATGTTCTGTTTATTGTGGTGACAAGGTTTAGGTCCCTGGAGTGTGTGGCTCTGAGAGATTGGGATATCTTTAAGTGTAGCATGTCCATCAGATCTGGGTTAAATATGGCTTTGTATGTTAGGCAGAGGTCGCCTCTGAGTAGGCGATATGTGACTGAGTAGAGTTTGAGTTTTTTGAGACAGTCTGCATAATGGCATCTGTTTAGTGAAGCATGTCTGTTGCCTTTCTAGTTGTAGATGTCTTGCAAGGTACATGCCAAACGGGGCGTTGTACTCTATAATGGGTCTGATGAGAGATGAGTTGAGAGGAACAATGACCTCTTTTTTTTCTGGAGGAGAACCCCTTTGTGATGAGGTGTGCCACGTAGAAGGATTTCCTGACTACTGTGACAACGTGATTATCAAAGGAGAGACTACTGTCCACCTATGTCCCAAGGTCTCTTATCACACTTTTGGTGTTTAGTAGGCTACTGCCTATGTGGTAGTTCATGGGTATGGTGTTTTTCTCAAAGGGGATGACAATGCACTTCTTGGCATTGAGCTTGTGGCCATGATTTTGACACCAAGCATCAGTCTCAATGAGACCTCTTTGTAAAATGTCCACGTCCTTAGGTAATTTATGACTCCTAGTTTGCAGTAGTCTGCGAACTTCATCAGCCAGAGACCAGCTGTATTAGCCTGGACTTCTGAGAAGTAGGTACTGAGCAGGAGAGAACCCAGGACCACACCCTGTGGTACTCCACTTGTCACTGGTCTGAAGTTGGATTTGGAGTCTGCTACTTTCACTGTGTGGGTTCTGTCAGTGAGCCAGTTGGCCACCCATCTTGTGACATAGGGATTTATGCCCAGTCTAGTGAGTTTATGTATAATACCAGAGTGGGGGATGGTGTTGAAAGCCTTGGCGAGGTCAAGATAGGCTGTGTGCACCACCTTAACCTCGTCCACGGCTCTGGTGACTGCTTCAAAGAAGTCAATCAGGTTTAGGAGGCATGATCTATCTTTTACAAACTCAAAATGAGTGGGGTCCAATGTTTGGTGGTTACCTGTGTCTTTGTTTATAAGCTCCAGGATGATGGGTTCCATTGCCTTGCAGACCAGGCTCGTCAGGCTAATGGAGTAGTAGTTCCTGGGGTCCGTGGTGGCACCCCCCCTTTGTGGAGTGGGATAACTGTCGCTGTGCGCCATTCAGTAGGCACAAAGCCTGAAGTGAGGCTATGGTTGAACATGGTACTTAAGTGGGGTGCCAGTTCGTTCTGTAGTTCATGCAGAATGCAGCCTGGGATGTTGTCTGGACCCATGGATGCTGTGTTCTTGGCTTTGGAGAGTGCGGTCTGTACTTGTGCATCTGTGATTACAAGGGCTTTGCATTCTTCCAGGATGGAGATGGGCCCTTTGGAGGGTGAGGGGGAGCAAAGTTTGCACTGAACCTGTTGACAATATCAATTGGTTCTGTAAATCTAGTGCTATTGTGCTGTAGCTCAGAGCAGATCTGAGTGTTGCCACTGAGATTCTTGACATAGCTGTAGAATGCTTTGTGGTTGTCTTTTTAGAATCAGTGATGATTTTATTTTTGTAAGTAGCTTTGGAGGATTTTATGAGGGATCTCGGCTTATTACTGAGGCTAACCAAGGAGCCCTGGCAATCATGGGATTTCACTCTTTTTTGCAACAGCTTCTTCCTTCTGTTGTAGAGTTTGCTTATGGCAGAGGACCACCAGATTGGCTTCCTTTGTTTTAGAGGCTAGCGTCTTGGTTCTGTCAGGGATGGCACAGTCCATGCACACGTATATGTGCTTATACAGTGCATTTGTATAGGCTTCAGCAGTCATGCGTCTATTTTCCGTCTGTATGGGTATCGTGAAGTTAGCAACTTCTGTCTTAAGAAGCATGAAGTTGGCTTTGGAGAAGATTTATACGGTGGTTTCCTTAATGGGGGGTGGGATGGGATATGGATGTCTAGGGTGATTAGCTTGTGGTCGGATCTGACCAGCGAAGAGTTGACCTCTGGTGTGAAGCATTGGTTACCCATATTGGTAATGACTAGGTCCAGGATATTACTGCCCCTGGTGAGGGTATGGACAAGCTGATCCAGGGCATTGGAATTTATGAATTCCAGAAAATGTTGAGCAAATGAGTTAGTACATGAGTAGTTTTTCCAGTTGATGGTGGGGTAGTTGAAATCTTCCATTATTAGGCTGTACCTTAATATTATCCAGTATATCAAGAAATGTGGAGTGAACGTCTTGGGGCATGGCGGGGTATCTGTAACAAGCTACGACCTGGATTGCAGTCTTGCCCAGTGTTAATTGTACTTGGATAATTTCGGATGCATTATGTTGAGCAACTAGCCTGAATGTGTGGATATCCTTTATGAATATGGATACGCCTCCTCCTTTAGTGTTTCGTCCAGGTTAGGTGGCCGAAAGGTGTGGTATGAATTATAGCCTGGTAATGCAGTGGTGCTCTCTGGAGCCTTTAACCAGGTTCTGTCACTGCACAGATGTCAGTGTTCTCCATCATAAGGAGAGCCTCAAGTGAGTGCATTTTAAGGTTTAGACTTTTAGCATTGAGTAGCATTACCCTCATATTTAGCTTGTTTGTACCTGCTATGGTGGTGAGTTTGATGTTTGAACCTAGCCTAAAAAAGGCACTATAGGGGTGGCAAGAGCCTTAGACAGTATCTGGAATCCCAGGGGCGACAGGTGCAGACCATCTCTGGGAAAGCCTTGTGGTCTGTCGATCATGTCGTCCCAGGCAGACAGATACTGGATCCCCTTAGAATGACACCAGAAGCTTAGCCAATTGTTGATTGTTGAACAGCAACATCCAAAAAGATTAAAACTGTCTTGTCAAATTATACAGACAATTAAGAAGCCTAATTAAGTCCAAGAAAAACAATTTTGACGTAAAGATAGCATCCCAAGGCAAGGATAACCATAAGGCCTTCCTTAGTTATGTCAGAAACCTCAGACAGCACACAACAGTGTGCAGAACTGGCTGTAAATGGAGAAACGTTCACAGAGCTAAGGGATAGAGCAGACCTACTGACTGATAAATTCAGCTCCAACTTTACCCTCCCAACTCACTCCCAGCCACATCCCAGGAAATGCCTTCTAACATAACCCCTCCAACTATCATCAGGGAAGAGGTCATAGCTGCATTAAGGCCAAGAACACAGTGTTGATAGGTCCTGCTAATATCCCTGGATGCCTCCTAAATAGCCTGAAATATGACCTATCAGGGCCACTGGAATCTCTATTCAGCTATAGCTACTGAACAGGTTATATGCCACATGAATGGAGGACTGCAACAGTCATCCCTCTGCATAAGGGCAGACCACCAACAGCTAGTGGGAACTACAGACCCATTAGTTTGACTAGTTTCATATGCAAAGCCATGGAAAGAATTATCATGGAAATGATTAACAGTGACACAGGAAACCTTCAGACACTGGACCCCACCCAGTTTGGTTTCGTCAAAGGCAGTTCATGCCTACTAAACTTGGTGGAATTCTTTGAGGTCACTAAGGGAATGGGTGAGGGCAAAACAGTGCATACTGCCTACCTTGACCTGGCTAAGGCATTTAGGTTCATAGGTAGGTACTAGGCTATCTATCCAAAGGCATTTATAAGCCTAGCCAGAATGTGTTGGCTTTCGCCGCCCCCTTAGATTAGTTTCCTGTGCCTCTGTCCAGCAGAGCCACTGAAGTGATCTCCAGGGTAAACTTTCTGTTTCCCATCCACTCATCAAGGTTTCTCTTGAAGAGTGTTAGTGAGGACTTTGCCTAATGTAGATTGGAATCTTGTTCCAAAGCATGGGAAGTCACTGGGACAGGAATCTATCCCTCCAGCATGTCTTAGTTATTGTTGTGGTGAGGTTTAGATCCCTAGAGCATGTGGCTCGAGGGGATATGGTTTTCTTTAGGTGGAGCATGTCCATCAATTCTGGGTTGGACGTGGCCTTGTATGTCAGGCAGAGATCACCTCTGAGTAGGCGGTATGCAACCGAGTACAGCTGGAGTTTCTTCAGTCGAGTTGCATAGGGCATCTGTTTGAGGGCAGTGATCCTCTTTGTGAGGTGCTTCTGTGGTTTTTCCAGCTGTTGCAGGTGTCTTGTAAGGTACATCCCAAATGGGGCATTGTACTCTATGGTGGGTCTGAGTGATGAGTAGAGGGGCACAATGACCTCTTTTGATCTGGATGCGAATCCTATTGTGATTAGGTAGGCCACATAGAAGGATTTTCTAACCACTTTGGCAATGTGATTATTAAAGGAGAGATTACTGTCTACTTGGGTCCCCAGATCCCTTATTATGTCTTCCGTATTTAGTGGACTACCACCTATGTGGTAGTTTGTGGGTACTTTGTTTTTTTCAAAGGGGATGACTATGCACTTTTTGGCATTTAGCCTGAGGCCATGATTTTGACACCAGGTATCCATCTCAGTGAGACCCTTTTGGAAGATGTCTGTGTCAGCCAGAGAGTCAATTTTATAGCCCCTAGTTTGCAGTCATCTGCAAACTTGGTCAGCCATAGTCCTCCTGTGCTTGCCTGTACCTCTGAGAAGTATATGCCAAACAGGAGGGGTCCTAGGACTGAGCCCTGGGGAACGCCACTTATAACCGGTTTAGAGTTGGACCTAGCTCCCACAACTCTCACCATGAGCCAGTTGGCAACCCATCTTGTGACATAGGGGTTTGTGTTCAGGCTGGTGAGCTTGTCTATAATACCAGAATGGGGAATGGTGTCAAAGGCCTTTGTGAGGTCTAGGTAGGCTGTGTGTACCACCTTTCCCTCATCTATAGCCTTGGTAACTGTCTCAAAGAAGTCCACCAGGTTTAGGAGACATGATTAGTCCCTTAACAAAGCCGAAGTGGGTAGGGTCCAGTGTTTGGAGGTTCCCAATGTCTCTGTTAATGAGTTCCATGATGATACGCTCCATAGCCTTGCAGACCAAGCTAGTCAGGCTTATAGGGCGATAATTCCTGGGGTCTGTTGTGGCTTCACCTTTGTGGAGCAGAATAACCGTTGCTTTGTGCCACTCTATGGGTACGTAGCCTGTGGAGAGGCTGAGTTTAAACAGTATGTTTAGGTGAGGGGTTAGTTCATCTTGGAGCTTATGTAGGATGCAGCCTGGGACACCGTCCAGTCCCATTGATGCTGTGTTTTTGGCTTTGGAGAGGGCTGTTTTAACCTGAATGCCTGTGATTTCAGGGGCTCTACATTCTTCTGGTATGGTTATGGGCCCTTTTGGGGGTGAAGTTTGCACTGAACCTGTCTGCCAGGATGTTGGCAATATCGGTCAGTTCAGTGTATTTTGCACTATTCTGCACTAACTCCGAGCAGATCTGAGCATTACCACTTAGATTCTTGACATAGCTAAAGAATGCCTTGCGGTTATCTTTGGAGTCCTTGGCAATTTTTCTTTCGAAGCTCGCCTTGGATGATTTTTATGAGGGATCGTAATTTCTTGTTGATACTGATCAGGGATGTCTTCCCTTCTTGGGATTTTACTCTTTTCTGCACTAGTTTCCTCCTTCTATTATATAGCTTGTTTATGGCAGGCATCCACCATACTGGTTTCCTTTTCTTGGAGGAGTGAGTCTTGTTTTTTCTTGGGATAGCACGATCCATGCATTCTTGTAGGTGCCCGTAGAATGCATTAGTAAAGGACTTTGCAGCTTGGACAGTGTTATCCTTTAGCATGCACCAAAAAACGTGGCAAGGACACTGCTATTCCTTAAAATCTTTATTGCACATAAACAGAAGATGAGCGCTTTCGGGACTTCTCCCTTCATCAGATAAAATTACAATAAAACAACCCCTTCTTTTAAACTAGTGCATATCCAATAGGATTCAGTAAAAAGCCCGCCTTTTTTGAAGGGTGGGCTTAACAGGTATCACATCATTTAAACCTGGTGTACGATTGGCCATAAGCTCAATGATCCATCTGGATTCTGCTAATTCTGTCAAATGCTTCACATCACCCCCTCTAGTGGTAAGCCTTATGTTTACTATAGCCCTGAAAGTGAATTTGTGTGTTGCATTATCCATCACATGTCTGCTCAAAGCATTATGCACATCCCGTTCCTAATGCTAGATAGGTGCTGTAATATCCTAGTCTTTAACATCTGGTTAGTTTTCCCTACATAAAAACTAGGGCAATGGCTACACTCAGCTAAATATACTATATCCGTCGTTCGACAGGTAGCCCTCCCTTTTAACACAAATTGCCTATGTGTGACAGGATGCTCAAAGTTAGTCTTCTTATTAGTGTGGCACAAGCTTTGCACCTCCACACGGAATGTGCCCGTCGTTATTGTTGCCACTGTATTTTGACAACTTAGCCTTTCTTTGCATAACAAATCCTTCAGATTCTTGTTTCTTCTATATCTGAAGTTAGGTCTACAACCTACTATATCACTCAGCCCTTTATCACTAGTCAGAATGTTCCAGTTATTCTGTACAACATTACAGATATCACCTATGTTGCTACTGTAGGTAAACATTAACTGGGGACTCCTTACAACTGTGGGTCTTTTATTTTTGTCTGTCAGGGCTGGAGTGCGTCTAAGCCAAGGTTTATATTTGCTTTCCCTAAAGCCTTTGCTGGTGTTTATCAGCTTATCCACTTTATCTTCCCGATAACCCCTCTGTTGTAAACAGCCCTTAAGTGTAGCTAGTTCTTTATCATAATCACCATTATCCAAACATATCCTGGAGATCCTACTCGCCTGCCCCTGTACAATATTCGAATATGTATAACGTGGATGCATGCTATCATATGACAGTATCATGTTCTTCCAACATTATTTCTTGTATAGTTTTGATGTGAAACCATCTACACTCTGTGCTAAGTTTACATCCAAAAAATCTATAGAGTCAAAGGAGGCTTTTAAAGTGAACCTAAAGAATGTTGTGGTCGAATGTAAAAAACTCACAAATTTCTGTAACATGTTCAAATTTCCATTCCATAATATAAAGACGTCGTCCACAAAACGCACATACATCTTTATATATCCCTTCCATGCATCATTACTCAATATGTGGTTTTTCTCCCATTGGGCAAGGACTAGATTAGCATAAGTGTTGGCACATGGGGTGCCCATGGCTACCCCCTGTGCCTGTCTATATATAGACTCTGCTCCTATGAAAATATTGTTCTCCAATACCAATAGCAGAAGTTCCTTTATTAGGCTAATCTTGACCTCAGCAACTCCTAGGTCATTCAAGAGGGTACTTAACATATCCACTCCATATTCATTGTTAATGACTGTGAATAAGTTGTTTATATCTAGGGTGGCCATCAATAACTTATCCTTCTTATCCATATCATCTACCCTACCCAACTTCATCAAGAAGTCACCTGTGTCCAATAAAATATTCTCAATCTTTTCAACATAGGGTTTTAATTGATGTTCCAACCATATAGAGATATTCTCAGTCACCCACCCTCCCTGAAACTATGGGTCTCAGGGGTGGGTTAACCAGGGACTTATGAATCTTAGGGAGTGCCTTGAAGACAGGCGTGACTGCTTTTTCTAACCAAAGAAAGTCAAAAGTATCATCAGTAATTCTCATCTCAAACTTCAGCCTTTGCAGGGCATGATGTACCCTATCTATGGCTTGTCTCACACCCAATGGATTAATCTGGGTATATGTGCTTTCGTCTTGGAGTAGTTCTCTCAATCTACTATTATACCAGGTTGTATCTAGCACAACAACCGCCCCACCCTTATCCGCTGGTTTTATTGTTAAATCTGCATTATTACATAAACTCTGCAATGCTGTCCTCTGTGTTTGAGTAAGATTGTAAAATCTGCTGGTATCTCCTTCAATGAAGTATCTTATCAAATCTTGCTCACATCCCCTAATGAACAAATTCAGGGTGGGTGTAAGTGGTGGTACAAAACTACTCGGTTTCTTTAAGGTCAAATTACCTCTATCATTATCCCCATACATCATTTTCAGAGCTACATTGCGACAGAAAAGCATGATATCCATTATTATTTCATTATATACACTGCTATTGCTGGGCACAAAGGTAAGCCCTTTGTTAAGTACTGCTAACTCATCATTATTTAAAACATATGTAAATAAATTAAAAAACAATACCAAAGTCCACATTATTAGTCAGTCCAACATTTTCCTCCTTTTGTCCACGCTCCGTCCTAACCGACCTTTTCCATGCACCTTTTTCTTCATAGGTGCTGGCAGCATCTCAAAAATGCTGTTTCCCCGTTGTGTTTTCGGTCGTGCCCCATATTGCTTCCTCCTGATAGTAAGTCATCCATCGGTAGCTGCTGTAGCGCAGGTTACTGTTGATACTTCCGTGGAATGTGTAATGGAAGCCGAGTTGGTAATGGGCTCTGCTGGTCGCAAATTGTTGTCATCTCTATCTGGCAGAGATTCTTTCGATGTCGCTGGCGAAGTCAACTGGACCTGCTCGCTAACTGTACATGGTTCTGGTGGGTCTGCGTGAAATACTTCTGCCTCTTGCTGATGCATTACAACAGTACTAGCATTCCGTCTCACACTAACCTGTTGGCGTGCTTTCTCCCATCTACATTACCATTGGGCTGAATATCGTTCGACTGTACTCCATTAGTTCTGGGCCAAACGAAGATATTACCTTTGGTAAAATCTTCAAAGTCTCTCTGTATTTTACCCAGTTTTTGCTTCTTCATACGTTCATCATTATTAGCAAAAGTGACATACAACTGATGCAGGCGTTCTATGCTCCTTCTATCTACATAGTCTTTTTCCAGCTTACTCTGAAGCTCAGCTACTTCTTTTTTCAGCTTTTCAATATCCGGTGCAAAATAATCATTCAGCAACTCCACGTATTTGAAACTAGTGTTGATGTTTAATGATTGCCACTTAGCCAGTAAATCCGGATAACGATCACCCTGTGCTGGCATACAGATGATCCTCATCCCTCTAGGAACAATGCCATAATCTATGCAAGCCTCTAGATGAAAGTTCTGCCATTGTAAACGTTGTAGCTTGCTTACCTTAAAGCTCAGATCTCTAGTCATTTCATCAAAAGTTTGGTCTACTACTGCTGGAACTTGTCGCTCCATTCTTCCTTCTCCTTGGAGTGCAAAACCCAAGTTCAAAAGCGGGTTCTCACTTTCAGTATATTTTTTATAGCTCCACATAGCAGTCTCTCCTGTTCCACCTCGCAAAACTGTGGAGGTAGTTTCCTCTGCATTCAACCTCCCTTCCATAGCATGTAGAGTACTCCAACAACAGGAACAGAAAACAAAGCAAAAGTTGAGTACTATACCAAAGTCCAGCCTACGATTCCAAAATCAAATATGCACCAAAAAACGTGGCAAGGACACTGCTATTCCTTAAAATCTTTATTGCACATAAACACAAGATGGCTTTGACTTCTCCTTCATCAGATAAAATTACAATAAAACAACCCCTTCTTTTAAACTAGTGCATATCCAATAAGATTCAGTAAAAGCCGCCTTTTTTGAAGGGTGGGCTTAATAGGTATCACATCATTTAAACCTGGTGTACGATTGGCCATAAGCTCAATGATCCATCTGGATTCTGCTAATTCTGTCAAATGCTTCACATCACCCCTCTAGTGGTAAGCCTTATGTTTACTATAGCCCTGAAAGTGAATTTGTGTGTTGCATTATCCATCGTCTGCTCAAAGCATTATGCACATCCCCATTCCTAATGCTAGATAGGTGCTGTAATATCCTAGTCTTTAACATCTGGTTAGTTTTCCTACATAAAAACTAGGGCAATGGCTACACTCAGCTAAATATACTATATCCGTCGTTCGACAGGTAGCCCTCCTTTACACAAATTGCCTATGTGTGACAGGATGCTCAAAGTTAGTCTTCTTATTAATGTGGCCACAAGCTTTGCACCTCCCTGCGAATGTGCCCGTCGTTGTTGGGGCCACTGTATTTTGACTACTTAGCCTTTCTTTGCATAACAAATCCTTCAGATTCTTGTTTCTTCTATATCTGAAGTTAGGTCTACAGCCTACTATATCACTCAGCCCTTCATCACTAGTCAGAATGTTCCAGTTATTCTGTACAACATTACAGATATCACCTATGTTGCTACTGTAGGTAAACATTAACTGGGGACTCCTTACAACTGTGGGTCTTTATTTTTATCTATCTGGGCTGGAGTGCGTCTAAGCCAAGGCTTATATTTGCTTTCCCTAAAGCCTTTGCTGGTGTTTATCAGCTTATCCACTTTATCTTCCCGATAACCCCTCTGTTGTAAACAGCCCTTAAGTGTAGCTAGTTCTTTATCATAATCACCATTATCCAAACATATCCTGGAGATCCTACTTGCCTGCCCCTGTACAATATTCGAATATGTATAACGTGGATGCATGCTATCATATGACAGTATCGTGTTCTTCCAACATTCTTTCTTGTATAGTTTTGATGTGAAACCATCTACACTCTGTGCTAAGTTTACATCCAAAAAATCTATAGAGTCAAAGGAGGCTTTTAAAGTGAACCTAAAGAATGTTGTGGTCGAATGTAAAAAACTCACAAATTTCTGTAACATGTTCAAATTTCCATTCCATAATATAAAGACGTCGTCCACAAAACGCACATACATCTTTATATATCCCTTCCATGCATCATTACTCAATATGTGTTTTTTCTCCCATTGGGCAAGGACTCTGCTCCTATGAAAATATTGTTCTCCAGGTCATTGTTCTCCTAGGTCATTCAAGAGGGTACTTAACATATCCACTCTAGGGTGGCCATCAATAACTTATCCTTCTTATCCAGGTGACTTCTTGATGAAGTTGGGTAGGGTAGATGATATGGATAAGAAGGATAAGTTATTGATGGCCACCCTAGATATAAACAACTTATTCACAGTCATTAACAATGAATATGGAGTGGATATGTTAAGTACCCTCTTGAATGACCTAGGAGTTGCTGAGGTCAAGATTAGCCTAATAAAGGAACTTCTGCTATTGGTATTGGAGAACAATATTTTCATAGGAGCAGAGTCTATATATTGACAGGCACAGGGGGTAGCCATGGGCACCCCTTGTGCCAACACTTATGCTAATCTAGTCCTTGCCCAATGGGAGAAAAACCACATATTGAGTAATGATGCATGGAAGGGATATATAAAGATGTATGTGCGTTTTATGGACGACGTCTTTATATTATGGAATGGAAATTTGAACATGTTACAGAAATTTGTGAGTTTTTTACATTCGACCACAACATTCTTTAGGTTCACTTTAAAAGCCTCCTTTGACTCTATAGATTTTTTGGATGTAAACTTAGCACAGAGTGTAGATGGTTTCACATAAAAACTATACAAGAAAGAATGTTGGAAGAACACGATACTGTCATATGATAGCAAGCATCCACGTTATACATATTCGAATATTGTACAGGGCAGGCGAGTAGGATCTCCAGGATATGTTTGGATAATGGTGATTATGATAAAGAACTAGCTACACTTAAGGGCTGTTTACAACAGAGGGGTTATCGAAAGATAAAGTGGATAAGCTGATAAACACCAGCAAAGGCTTTAGGGAAAGCAAATATAAACCTTGGCTTAGACGCACTCCAGCCCTGATAGACAAAAATAAAAGACCCACAGTTGTAAGGAGTCCCCAGTTAATGTTTACCTACAGTAGCAACATAGGTGATATCTGTAATGTTGTACAGAATAACTGGAACATTCTGACTAGTGATGAAGGGCTGAGTGATATAGTAGGTTGTAGACCTAACTTCAGATATAGAAGAAACAAGAATCTGAAGGATTTGTTATGCAAAGAAAGGCTAAGCTGTCAAAATACAGTGGCAACAATAACGACGGGCACATTTCCGTGTGGGAGGTGCAAAGCTTGTGGCCACATTAATAAGAAGACTAACTTTGAGCATCCTGTCACACATAGGCAATTTGTGTTAAAAGGGAGGGCTACCTGTCTAATCCACGGATATAGTATATTTAGCTGAGTGTAGCCATTGCCCTAGTTTTTATGTAGGAAAACTAACCAGATGTTAAAGACTAGGATATTACAGCACCTATCTAGCATTAGGAATGGGGATGTGCATAATGCTTTGAGCAGACATGTGATGGATAATGCAACACACAAATTCACTTTCAGGGCTATAGTAAACATAAGGCTTACCACTAGAGGGGGTGATGTGAAGCATTTGACAGAATTAGCAGAATCCAGATGGATCATTGAGCTTATGGCCAATCGTACACCAGGTTTAAATGATGTGATACCTATTAAGCCCACCCTTCAAAAAGGCGGCTTTTACTGAATCCTACTGGATATGCACTAGTTTAAAAGAAGGGGTTGTTTTATTGTAATTTTATCTGATGAAGGGAGAAGTCCCAAAGCTCATCTTGTGTTTATGTGCAATAAAGATTTTAAGGAATAGCAGTGTCCTTGCCACGTTTTTTGGTGCATATTTGATTTTGGAATCGTAGGCTGGACTTTGGTATAGTACTCAACTTTTTTGCTTTGTTTTCTGTTCCTGTTGTTGGAGTACTCTACATGCTATGGAAGGGAGGTTGAATGCAGAGGAAACTACCTCCACAGTTTTGCGAGGTGGAAGAGGAGAGACTGCTATGTGGAGCTATAAAAAATATACTGAAAGTGAGAACCCGCTTTTGAACTTGGGTTTTGCACTCCAAGGAGAAGGAAGAATGGAGCGACAAGTTCCAGCAGTAGTAGACAAAACTTTGATGAAATGACTAGAGATCTGAGCTTTAAGGTAAGCAAGCTACAACGTTTACAATGGCAGAACTTTCATCTAGAGGCTTGCATAGATTATGGCATTGTTCCTAGAGGGATGAGGATCCTCTGTATGCCAGCACAGGGTGATCGTTATCCGGATTTACTGGCTAAGTGGCAATCATTAAACATCAACACTAGTTTCAAATACGTGGAGTTGCTGAATGATTATTTTGCACCGGATATTGAAAAGCTGAAAAAAGAAGTAGCTGAGCTTCAGAGTAAGCTGGAAAAAGACTATGTAGATAGGAGCATAGAACGCCTGCATCAGTTGTATGTCACTTTTGCTAATAATGATGAACGTTTGAAGAAGCAAAAACTGGGTAAAATACAGAGACTTTGAAGATTTTACCAAAGGTAATATCTTCGTTTGGCCCAGAACTAATGGAGTACAGTCGAACGATATTCAGCCCAATGGTAATGTACGCAGATAGGAGAAAGCACGCCAACAGGTTAGTGTGAGACGGAATGCTAGTACTGTTGTAATGCATCAGCAAGAGGCAGAGGTATTTCACGCAGACCCACCAGAACCATGTACAGTTAGCGAGCAGGTCCAGTTGACTTCGCCAGCGACATCGAAAGAATCTCTGCCAGATAGAGATGACAACAATTTGCGACCAGCAGAGCCCATTACCAACTCGGCTTCCATTACACATTCCACGGAAGTATCAACAGTAACCTGCGCTACAGCAGCTACGCCGATGGATGACTTACTATCAGGAGGAAGCAATATGGGGGCACGACCGAAAACACAATGGGGGAAACAGCATTTTGAGATGCTGCCAGCACCTATGAAGAAAAAAGGTGCATGGAAAAGGTCGTTAAGCGAGGACCAGAGCGTGGACAAAAGGAGGAAAATGTTGGACTGACTAATAATGTGGACTTTGGTATTGTTTTTAATTTATCTACATATGTTTTAAATAATGATGAGTTAGCAGTACTTAACAAAGGGCTTACCTTTGTGCCCAGCAATAGCAGTGTATATAATGAAATAATAATGGATATCATGCTTTTCTGTCGCAATGTAGCTCTGAAAATGATGTATGGGGATAATGATAGAGGTAATTTGACCTTAAAGAAACCGAGTAGTTTTGTACCACCACTTACACCCACCCTGAATTTGTTCATTAGGGGATGTGAGCAAGATTTGATAAGATACTTCATTGAAGGAGATACCAGCAGATTTTACAATCTTACTCAAACACAGAGGACAGCATTGCAGAGTTTATGTAATAATACAGATTTAACAATAAAACCGGCGGATAAGGGTGGGGCGGTTGTTGTGCTAGATACAACCTGGTATAATAGTAGATTGAGAGAACTACTCCAAGACGAAAGCACATATACCCAGATTAATCCATTGGGTGTGAGACAAGCCATAGATAGGGTACATCATGCCCTGCAAAGGCTGAAGTTTGAGATGAGAATTACTGATGATACTTTTGACTTTCTTTGGTTAGAAAAAGCAGTCACGCCTGTCTTCAAGGCACTCCCTAAGATTCATAAGTCCCTGGTTAACCCACCCCTGAGACCCATAGTTTCAGGGAGGGGGTGGGTGACTGAGAATATCTCTATATGGTTGGAACATCAATTAAAACCCTATGTTGAAAAGATTGAGAATATTTTATTGGACACAGGTGACTTCTTGATGAAGTTGGGTAGGGTAGATGATATGGATAAGAAGGATAAGTTATTGATGGCCACCCTAGATATAAACAACTTATTCACAGTCATTAACAATGAATATGGAGTGGATATGTTAAGTACCCTCTTGAATGACCTAGGAGTTGCTGAGGTCAAGATTAGCCTAATAAAGGAACTTCTGCTATTGGTATTGGAGAACAATATTTTCATAGGAGCAGAGTCTATATATAGACAGGCACAGGGGTAGCCATGGGCACCTTGTGCCAACACTTATGCTAATCTAGTCCTTGCCCAATGGGAGAAAAACCACATATTGAGTAATGATGCATGGAAGGGATATATAAAGATGTATGTGCTTTTGTGGATCACGCCTTTATATTATGGAATGGAAATTTGAACATGTTACAGAAATTTGTGAGTTTTTTACATTCGACCACAACATTCTTTAGGTTCACTTTAAAAGCCTCCTTTGACTCTATAGATTTTTTGGATGTAAACTTAGCACAGTGTGTAGATGGTTTCACATCAAAACTATACAAGAAAGAATGTTGGAAGAACACGATACTGTCATATGATAGCATGCATCCACGTTATACATATTTGAATATTGTACAGGGGCAGGCGAGTAGGATCTCCAGGATATGTTTGGATAATGGTGATTATGATTAAGAACTAGCTACACTTAAGGGCTGTTTACAACAGAGGGGTTATCGGGAAGATAAAGTGGATAAGCTGATAAACACCAGCCAAGGCTTTAGGGCAAGCAAATATAAACCTTGGCTTAGACGCACTCCAGCCCTGATAGACAAAAATAAAAGACCCACAGTTGTAAGGAGTCCCCAGTTAATGTTTACCTACAGTAGCAACATAGGTGATATCTGTAATGTTGTACAGAATAACTTGAACATTCTGACTAGTGATGAAGGGCTGAGTGATATAGTAGGTTGTAGACCTAACTTCAGATATAGAAGAAACAAGAATCTGAAGGATTTGTTATGCAAAGAAAGGCTAAGTTGTCAAAATACAGTGGCAACAATAACAACGGGCACATTCCCGTGTGGGAGGTGCAAAGCTTGTGGCCACATTAATAAGAAGACTAACTTTGAGCATCCTGTCACACATAGGCAATTTGTGTTAAAAGGGAGGGCTACCTGTCGAATGACGGATATAGTATATTTAGCTGAGTGTAGCCATTGCCCTAGTTTTATGTAGGAAAACTAACCAGATGTTAAAGACTAGGATATTACAGCACCTATCTAGCATTAGGAATGAGGATGTGCATAATGCTTTGAGCAGACATGTGATGGATAATGCAACACACAAATTCACTTTCAGGGCTATAGTAAACATAAGGCTTACCACTAGAGGGGGTGATGTGAAGCATTTGACAGAATTAGCAGAATCCAGATGGATCATTGAGCTTATGGCCAATCGTACACCAAGTTTAAATGATGTGATACCTGTTAAGCCCACCCTTCAAAAGGCGGCTTTTACTGAATCCTATTGGATATGCACTAGTTTAAAAGAAGGTTGTTTTATTGTAATTTTATCTGATGAAGGGAGAAGTCCCAAAGCTCATCTTGTGTTTATGTGCAATAAAGATTTTAAGGAATAGCAGTGTCCTTGCCACGTTTTTTGGTGCATATTTGATTTTGGAATCGTAGGCTGGACTTTGGTATAGTACTCAACTTTTTTGCTTTGTTATCCTTTAGCATGGGGGCTTTGAAACTTTCCACTTTGGTCTTAAGTAATGTGAAGTTTGCTTTTGAAAAGTTTTTCACTGTGGTTTCTTTGTCCGGAGGTGGGGGCAGAATGTGGATATCCAGAGTGATTTGTTTATGGCCAGATCTAACCAGCGAGGGGTTGACCTCTGGTGTGGATCACCAGTCGCCCATGTTGATGATCACCAGGTCCAATCTGTTGTCACCTCTGGTGGGAGTGTTGACCAGTTGATCCAGGGCATTTGAGTTTATAAATTTTAGGAAATGTTGGGCAAGGGAGTTAGTACTTGAGTAGTTCTCCCAGTTAATGTTTGGGTAATTGAAATCACCCAATATTAGGGTGTTTGGTACGACCTTTATGTTTCCCAGTGTTTCCAGAAAAGTGGAATGGGGGTCCTGGGACATGGTGGGTGATCTGTAGCAAGCTACAATCTGAATTGCAGTTTTGCCCGTTGTTAGTTGCACGTGGATGATCTCTGAAGCATTGTGCTGTGCCACTAACCTGGAGGTGTGGGAATCCTTGATGAATATGGTTCTGTGGCCGAAATGTATGGTATGAGTTGTAGCCTGGTAGTGCTGGGGTGCTGTCTGGAGCCTTAAACCAGGTTTCTGTTACTGCACATGTATCAATTGTCTCCATACTGAGGAGTGCCTCGAGTGCATGTATTTTGAGGTTTAGACTTCTGGCATTAAATAGCATTGCCCTCAGTTTTTTGTTACTTGTGCTATTTTCAGTGGTGGGTTTGTCTTTTGAGCCTTGCCCAAAAAAAGGCACTATGGGGGTGGCAAGAGCCTTGGCCAGTATTCAAAAGCCTAAGGGTGACAGGTGCAAGCCATCTCTAGCGAAGCAGCGTGGCTTGTTAAGCATTTGATACAGTACCCCACTTGGGCATTGTAAATAAACTTGCAGAATTAGGTATAAATTCTTGTCTGACACTCTGGATAGCCAGCTGGCTCACAGACAGGACCCAAGAATTTAGGATAAGTGAGACCACCTTCACAGACTGTCCAGTCACTAATTGAGTCCCTTAAGGTTTCTTTGCTGGGTCTGCTTCTATTTGGCATCTACTTCTTGGAAGTCCAATGTCAAGGTCCTCTGGCTGACCAAGTTTGCAGACATTTGCAAGCTAGGAGCAGTCATAAAATCCCCAAAAGATACTAACATCTTACAGGAAGGTCTAGTCTAATCAAATGACTTGTACCAAAGGCATAGCTTAAAACTGTTTCAAGAATGCATAATAGTACCTTTTGTGAAGTCAGCCACTTTGGGGAAACTACCTCACCAACCCCCCCTCCAAGGGTAGACCCACTAGTTAGGGATTTTGGGATACATGTGGATAGTAATCTGGCCTTAGACCAGCATGTCCATAGGTTCATAGAAGGTTATTAGGCTAACGGCCCTAGAGCCATTACAAGCCTAGCCGTATTTATCTGGAGTTACCCCAACTGTTGGTGTTAGGTGAGTGAAGTTCTCAGAGGTAATACAGACTTCCTCTCTCCAGGAGGGACATGGGCACCACCTCAGGAGTGAATTTGCGGTCACACTTCCATCCATTGATCTAGGCTGCAGTTGAAGAGGGTCAGTGAGGGGCTGTGTTTCATGTGAATTGGAGGCTTGTTCCAGAGAAGTGGCAGCTTCTGGGAGGTGTATCTATCTCTCCAGTATGACCTGTTCAAGGTTAAGATTCCTGGAGTGAGTGACCGTTGTACAGTTTTATTTACGAATGTGCAGCATTAGCATCGGGGCTGGGTCACAGACTGCCCTGTAAGCCAGGCACAAGTCACCTGTTAGCAATTTGCAGAAGACAGGATACAGTGACAGGGCTTTCAGTCTTTTCGAGTAAGACTTGTATTATGTACCCTGTAATTTATTTATTTATTGACATTTATTGACTGTGAAAGTCCACTGGGTTGGGAACCCTTTTTCAGTGGAGGCCCAGGGAGAAAAGCTCCAAAACAACAAGATAAAAAATAAAAATAAAATACAATGCAATAATGAAATAAAATACATACCCCGCAAAAGCTCCAAACAAGATAATAGATACAAAAATAAAATAAGACGTACATCTATAATGTTATACACTGAAAAAGCAAGTTACAAAAACAGACTTTTCAGAGTATGTTTCTAGACAAGCTGTATTGCAATTTAGAGAGATGACTATGAACTGGAGGTCAGCATAGTGCAGAAAAATTTCCACTGTAATAAAAAATAAATATAGGAAATGTAATGAAGACTATAGAATAAATGTCAGTTTCTAGAGTTGTGAAAGAATGGAGAAGTAGATAGAGTAAAAAAAGAGTAATAAGCTATTAGAACAGAAGCTAGTACTGCTATTCAAGGTGGTTAAGTGAAAAGGTTGCAGGGGCAGCTAGGATTTTTGAGGTAAGATTAGATCTAAAAATTTTTAGTGAGTCCAGCTCAGTGATCGATGTGGGCAGAGCGTTCCATAATTTGATGATGGAGTAGGAATAAAGGCATTTTCCAGGTCATTTGTTAGGTTTGGTTATGCATAGAAGTAGTTTGCTAGTAGAGCGTAGATTCCAGGTTGGGGAGTATGTTTGAATAATAGTTTGTAGAGTAGGGCACTTCTCAGGGTTTTATATCGATGGGTGAGAACTAGCTGGGTGAAATTTACGTATTGGGGAAATTCAGGCCAATTAAGTTCATTTATGGCCAGGCAGTAGTATATCCAATTGGGCAATTTAGAAGCAAATTTTGCAATTTTATAGTAGCATGACTGTAGTTTGTTCATAAGTGAAATGTTTAGGTTAGTGAAAAATTGGCTACTATAGAGGAGCTAGAACTTCCACTGAGTAACCTCCCAAACCTCTTGTATCAGAGGCACATGGAATATATACAAATGACCCTTATGAACATCAGGTGTTTCAGCTAATTGGCGATTCTGAATGCCCATGACTTGTTTTGTCATTTTAATGGACAATTTCAGGCCAATAAAGCCAAACTGCACTAGCTGTGGATATGCATATTTCAGCCTTATGACCTCGTCAGCACAGCACAAGGAGGTCACTCAGTGGAAGTTCTAGCTTTGCTGGAGTTTTCATTTTGTTTTTACTGATTGTTTTTTTAGTGACCTTCTCACTTATTGTTTTAGTTTGTTGTTTGGGATATTTTTGCAGTGACCCTAATGATAATGGACATCAGTTGGGTATAACAGCCCTGTGTTTCTTATGCTTAGTCAAACATCCTGCTTGTGGTGTGCTAACGAGGTCATAACAAGGCCGAAATATGCATATCCACAGCTAGTGGGGTTTGGCTTTATTGGCCTGAAATTGTCCATTAAAACGATGAAACAAGTCATGGGCATTCAGAATCACCAGTTAGCTGAAACACTTGATGTCCATTAGGGTCATTTGCATATATCCCATGTGCCCCTGATATAAGGGGTTTGGGAGGTCACTCAGTGGAAGTTCTAGCTTTGCCGGAGTTTTCATTTTGTTTTTGCTACTATAGAGGAGGGAAGGGAGTAGCATAGTGTTAGCAAGTTTCATCCTAGTGGGCTTGTCCAAATACAATTTGTCTATAAAGTTTCCCCAAGCATGAAGTGGGTCTTTTTTATAGTACCAAGAATGTGTTGCTCAAAGGAGAGTTTATTGTCTATCATAACACCTAGAAGTTTAGTAGACTTTAATATTTCAGTTTGAGTATTGTTTTGAGAAACTGTCTTAATCTCCAGCTGGTTCTTTAGCTGTAAAGAGAAGGAGCTTGTTTTTTTTTTTTTTAGGATTCAAAAGTAGTTGTGCATTATTCAACTAGGATTCAGTAGAAGTAAAGGCTTTTGAGTGATGCTTTAGGTTCATAGGTTCATATTAGGCTATCTGCTCTAGGGCATTTACAAGCCTAGCCAGAGTGTGTTTGGCTTTCGCCACCCATTTTAAATTAATTTTGCTATGCCCTTTTTCGAGGTTAGTATACTGTGCCTCTGTCTAACAGTGACACAGAAGTGATACCCGGGGTAAACCTACGATCCTCCATCCACTCATCAAGATTCCTCTTGAAGAGAGTCAATGAGGGACTCTGCCTAACCTGGACTGGGATTTTATTCCAGCGTGAAGGGGGCCTCTGGGTTATGAATCTGTCCCTCCAGCATGTCCTATTTATTTCAGTGCTGAGGTTCAAGTCTCTGAGCGTAGCTCGATGGGATTTGTATTTTCTGAGGTGCAGCATGTCCATTAATTCCGGGTTGGACATGGCTTTATACGTCAGGCACAGATCGCCTCTGAGCAGGCGGTATGCCACTGAGTAGAGCTGGAGTTTCTTTAACCAGGCAGCATATGGCATCTGTTTGAGCCCTTTGATCCTCTTGGTGAGGTACTTTTGGGGTCTTTCCAGTTGCTACAGGTGTCCGGTAAGGTACATCCCAAAAGGGGCATTGTACTCAATTATGGGCCTGATGAGGGATGAGTAAAGAGGCACGATGACCTCCCTTGATCTAGATGTGAATCCCTTCATGATTAGGTGGGCTATATAAAATGTTCTTCTAACCACTTTGGCCACGTGGTTGTCAAATGAGAGATTGCTATCAACTTGGGTCCCCAGGTCCCTAATTACTTCTTCTGTACTTAATGGATTACCACCTATGTGGTAATTTGTGGGCACTTTGTTTTTGCCAAAGGGGATGACTATACACTTTTTGGCGTTTGAGGCCATGGCTCTGGCACCAGTTGTCTGTTTCTATGAGGCCCTTTTGGAGGATGCTTGTGTTGGCTGGAGAGTCGATTATAGCACCCAGTTTGCAGTCATCTGTGAACTTGGTCAGCCACAGTCCTTCCGTGTTGGCCTGTACCTCTTAGAAATATATATACCGAACAAGAGAGGTCCCAGGACTGAGCCTTGTGGGACGCCACTTGTAACTGGTTTGGAGTCTGACATGGCTCCAGCAATTCTAACCATGTGGGTTCTGTCCTTGAGCCAGTTTGCAACCCATCTAGTGACATAGGGGTTTATATTTAAGCTGGTGAGCTTATCTATAATGCCCGAATGGGGTATTGTATCGAAGGCTTTTGCGAGGTCCATGTAGGCTGTGTGGACCACCGTCCCCTCGTCAGTGGCCTTGGTGACTGTTTCAAAGAAATTGACCAGGTTTAAGAGGTACGATCTGCCCTTAACAAAGCCGAACTGGGTAGGATCCAGTGTCTGTAGGTCCCCAATATCTTTATTTATGAGGTCCATGATGATCCTTTCCTTAGCTTTGCAGACCAAGCTAGTCAGGCTTATGGAGCGATAGTTTCCAGGATCCGTTGAGGCACCACCTTTGTGGAGAGGGACCACTGTTGCTGTACGCCACTCTTTGGGTACATATCCTGTAGTAAGACTGAGACTGAACAGTAGTTTTATGTTTGGGTTTAGCTCTTCTTGGAGTTCATGTAGACGAGCCGGGACACCGCCTGGTCCCATTGACGCTGTGTTTTTGCTTTGGAGAGGGGCTCTTACCTGAGCATCTGAGATGTCAGGGGGGCAGCACTCTGCTGGGATAGATATTTGCCCTTTTGGTGGGGAGGGGGGGGGAGAAGTTTGCTCTGAACCTGTCAGCTAGGATGTTGGCAATGTCTGTGAGTTCGGTGTATTTTTTGTCATTTTGGACTAATTCTGAACATATCTGGGAATTCCCACCCAGGTTCCTAACATAACTAAAGAAAGCTTTGTGATTATCCTTAGTGTCCTGTGCAATTTTTCTCTCGAAGCTGGCCTTAGACGATTTTATGAGTGCCCATAGTTTTTTGCTAATACTGATCAGGGATGCCTTCCCTTTTTGGGATTTTTCTCTATCATGTAGTAGCTTCCTCCTTCTATTGTATAGTTTGTTTATGGCTGGGGTCCACCAGACAGGACGTCTGCCTTTGGAGGATTGGGTCTTGGTTTTATTTGGGATTGCAAGATCCATGCATTCCTGAAGGTGTTCATAGAATGCGTTTTTAAAGGATTCTGCAGTCTGGGCCATATTTTCCACAGGCCCGGGGGTTTTGAAGGATTCCACCTCAGTTTTGAGGAGTGTGAAATTTGCTTTAGAGAAGTTTTTCACTGTGGTTTTCTGGGCAGGGGGTGGGGTCGGGATGTGAATATCCAGTGAGATTAGTTTATGGTCTGATCTTACCAGTGAGGGATACACTTCTGGTCTGGAGCATAGAGTCCCCATGTTGGTGATGATCAGGTCCAGTATGTTTTCCCCTCTTGTGGGAGTGGTAACAAGTTGATCTGAAGTAGGAGATTCATTTGTCTGCAACCTGTGGGTTATGGATCCGATATCGGATCCGAACTGGCATGGTTTACCAGCTATGGATCCAAGCTCTCAGCTCCTCCCCTCACCCATAATACCCTGCTCTACCCTCATGACCTCAGATCTCGTTTGCCGCGCATGGTGACCAGATTGTTTTTCCAGCTCTCCAGCTAAGTGATAGTTTTCAGCTTTTAAATTGTAAAATTTAAATATTTTTTTGGTTTATTTGTATGAAAGTGTAGGTTTCCCTTTGTGTATTGTTACTTTTTTTAGAGTTTAATCTAAATTTATATCCCTCCCCTCGCTGGTAGCGTGTGTGTGTTGGGCCTGTGAGTGATTTTGTTCTTTTAGTTACTTACCTTAGTTAGTAGCTGTTGTTTGTTAGCTTGGGATGTCTGAGCAGCCCAAGGCTATTTTTTCTAAGTGCTCCGGGTGTGGCCATAAGCTTTCCCCAGCTGATGGCCACACTCGTGTGTTAGATGCCTGGGGTTGAACACCTCACATCTGGATGTTCCATTTGTGCAAGGTTCAACCCCAGGGCATTGAAGGAGTGGAGGTCCAAGCTTGTTTTGGCGGGCCTTTTACCGCCGGACTCGGCTCCGACCTCCGCTCCTTCGGGGGTAACCGTCCCCACGGTTATTCCCTCTCCGCCCTCCTCCTCCTGGGACTCAACCTCCCGCTTCTGGTTGGAGGAGAGGGATGCTAGAAAAAGGACCGGAGGAAGAAGCACCATAAGCGGGCCGACACCTCTGTTTCGCCCGCCAGCCAAGCTGGCTTCTCCCGGCTCCATTGTCGTTGATCTCCTCCTCCTCGGCCCGGTCTCCAGTGTGTTTTTCACCGGGACCTGAGGAGGAGGAGACCCGATCTCCGCCGAGGCTATCGAGGAGGCACTCAAGGCCTACCTCGGTAGCCTCGCCGAGATCTACGTGACAGCCTATCGGATGCTGATCTGGACCGGATGATAAGGTTCATCCAGGCCCAGATGCAGATGGGAGTGCTCTTGCCTCCCCATGGGGAGCTCGACCCCTTTTCAAGCTGATTTCTCCTTCTCCGACCCGCCACCGGGTTCGGAGCAGTTGGAGCCGAGCAGCCGAGCGGGTGGGTCGGCGCCGATAGTACTTGGTACTTCGGATCCGACCCTGCCCTCGAGTGCATCGGATCCGACCTCTCGGAGCCTGGATCCGAGCTTTGGATCCGGGGGGGTCAGTGCTCCTTCGGCGCCATCTGTGTCGGAGCGCACTGTCCCTTCGGATCCGAGCGCTTCTGCGCCTGCTCTGATCCACTATTTGGATCCGAGGGGAAGCCGATTGTCGGATCCTTTGGTCGAGGTCGGCTCCCCTTCAGCGTTTGATGTAGTGGAGAGGGCCCTGTTGAGGGTCTCCGGACCGCCAGCATTTGTTTCGGCTCCGTCCCGCGCTCCCTCTGCACTGGGTCAGGCTTCCACCATCCGGCCCTTGGGACAGCTCACTTCTGTGCCCCAAGCCGTTCCCCTGGAACAGGTTGCTGCTTGCGAGGAGTCCTCTGACAGCCCCCCAGAGGATGTTCCTCGCAAGCATACATGCAAAAGGAGGCACATTGACTCCCCCGAGTCTCTCACGGAAGACACAGATTTGGAGGAAGGGGAAGGCTCCCCACGGTCACCCCCCGAGGATGTCTCATTTGGAGACATCATGGAAATGCTCCGTATAAGGGGGTGGTCTGCCCCAAGTCTTCCTCGGACGAGTCCGTGTTCTTGGAGGCATTTGAAGCGGGCCCGTCTACCTCTTGGGTGTCCCCTCCTGCCGACCCCCTGGTGGACCTCATTACCACCAGGGTGTGGAAGGAACCGGACACTGTGGAGCCAATCCCGAAAAGGCCCGACAGGATCCTCAGCCCACCGTCTGACCGTGCCCATTGGAGTAAGGGGCCTCCGGTAGATGCCATGTTGACGGCGGCGGCCACCAAGAGGGAACTTGCTCAGGAGAGTCCCTCAGTCCATCCCCCGAGCAAGGAGTCTCAGATGATGGACCGCTTGGGGAAGCGGATGTTTAGTTCAGCGACCTTCTCGGTAAGGGCGCTGAACTAGCTGGCACACGTTATTAGGATGCAGCGAGATCTCATTAAAGAATACGCTGCATCTCCCCCGGAGTCCATGTCGGAGGAGGACAAAGTGCTGCACTCCACCCGCATGGCCACTCTTAGATCAGTTACCAATACCTCTATGCGGCTACTCTCCCATGCTATGGAAGGCGCCGCTAGAGCCGCAGGGGCAGGTCTAGTCACTAGACGTCAGGCCTGGCTCCGTCATTGCGATTTCTCTGAGCCCTTCAAAGCGTCATTTGCGAACTTTGATGGTTCTGCCCTCTTTGGCAAAACCGTTCGCGACACTTTGACCCAGAGCGAGAAGGACGGGAAGACGCTGTCTGCCGTCGGAATCCGCTTCTCTGCACCCCAGAGGCCCTATTCTAGGAACCAAAAGGGTCAGAAGAAGATGTGGTTCTGGAAGTCGCAGCAATCCCAGCCTGCTCCGGACAACCAGTCCTTCCGTGGCAGAGGAGGACAGGGAGGACGCCGCCCTAGAGGCAGAGGGGCACCTAGGAACTTCGGGTCCAGAGAACCCTTCTCTGAACGGCCCGCGCAGCAACCCTGAGGGGTTGCCCGGCTGCTCCACTCTGGAGGCAGTCGGGGGACGTTTTTCGGAGCACCTAGCGGCATGGGAGTCCATAACATCAGACCGCTGGGTTCTCCAGATCATATCCAGAGGATACCGCATCCCTTTTCATCACTTACCAAAGTTGAAGTCCCTCCCAGACGTTCCACCCAGTCAACGGGAGGCCGCTTTGGCAGAAATTGGCCATCTGCTAAAGAAAAGAGCTATCCAGTCCGTCCCCCCAGACCAGATCGGATCAGGGTTCTACTCCAGGTTCTTTTTAGTGCCAAAAAAGACGGGGGATCTAAGACCAATTTTAGACCTTTCTCTCTTGAACCTGGCAGTCCCCAAAGAAAAGTTCCGAATGGTCACTCTGCAATCTATTCTCCCCCTTCTGGGAGAAAATCACTGGATGTGTTCTATAGACCTCAAAGATGCGTACTACCACATCCTGATGGACAGGCGCTCCAGGAGGTTCCTCCGCTTCCAGCTGGGAGCCAGTCACTACCAGTTCTGGGTCCTTCCCTTTGGTCTCACCACAGCCCCCAGGGTGTTCACCAAACTATTAGCAGTGGTAGCGGCCCACCTGAGGCTTCAGGGGGTGGAGGTCTTCCCCTACCTGGACGACTGGCTCCTTACCGCCCCAACAAGGCATCTACTACTATTGGCGCAACACCCCTTTCTCCATCTTGCTCCCATTCTGGGCATTACAATAAATACAAAGAAATCCAACCTGGCCCACAGCTCTTAGATTTTATAGAGGCCAGGTTAGACACAAGGAGTTTAAAAGCCTTCCTCACTGCGGACAGAGTTCAAAATCTGCAGCTCCAGGTGCGGGCCATTCTCCACTCAAGTTCTGTTCCGGCGGAGTTGGTCCTGCGGGCTCTACGGTCCATGGCATCTGCTATAGCACTTCTTCCTCTTGCCAGGCTCAATATGCATCCTCCAGTGGACTCTCTTAGTACAATGGTCTTACCTTGCTCTCCCTATGCATCATCCCATTGCGATCAGCAAGGCTTGCAAGCGGTCCCTCCTGTGGTGGCTTCACTCCCCAGATCTCCACGGAGGCCGCCCATTTTGTGCTTCTCCCCCTCTCGCCACGGTGACCACGGACGCCTCCGCCTTGGTGTGGGGGCATTTCGCGGGCCGGACCGTCCAAGGCACGTGGAACGATTCAGAGACCTTACTGCATATCAATGTTCTAGAGATGAGAGCAGTGCTCTTAGCATTGCTAACACTTCAGGACTTTCTTCCCTTGGGAACAATTGCGATTCAATCGGACAACATGTCAGTGGTCTGGTACATCAACAAGCAAGGGGGAACGAGGTCTTACCCTCTTTGTCGAGAAGCCATGAGAGTTTGGGAATGGGCAATCTCCACCAACCACTTTCTAATAGCAACGCACATTCCGGGTCGGTCCAACATCCTGGCGGACAAGCTCAGTTGCACCATTCTGACTCCTTACGAGTGGTCTCTCAATTCTCAAGTAGCGGAACGCATATTCGCACGGTTGGGAACTCCTTCATGCGATCTTTTTGCCTCTCCCTCAAACACCAAGTGCGACAGTTTTTTCACTCTGATACCTCCTCCAGGAGGTTCTCCAAGAGACGCTCTGGTGCATGCTTGGCCACCTGGTCTTCTGTATGCTTATCCACCCTTGCCTCTGATGCTCCAAGTTCTTCAGAAAGCCTCTCGGGTGGGTTGCAGAATGATTCTCATTGCTCCGTTTTGGCCTCGACAGATCTGGTTCCCCTTCCTAAGGTCTCACTCGGTGAATCCTCCTTGGATTCTAGATCCCATTCCGGATCTAATATCTCATCCATCCTGCATATCTCCTCCGAACCTGGACAACCTGAAGCTGACCGCTTGGCTGCTCCAGTTCCACTCTTGATCAGGACTCCCGGTATTTCATCCCCTGTTAAGACGATCCTGGTGGCAGCTCATAAACCATCCACTAGGAGAGTCTACAGCAGCAAGTGGAAACGGTTTTCTTTGTGGGCGGAGCGGCAAGGCCTGAATCCCTTCACGGTTCCTCTTCCTTTAGTGCTTGATTTCTTAACCACTCTTTTTAACGATGGTGCCAGCAGTTCCACAGTCAAAGTACAACTGGCGGCAATTTCACATTATCACATTGGTCATGACTCTAGTCCACTCATGTCAGCCAAGTTGTGTAAAATTTTCCTTAAAGGTACTTTCCTTCTCAGGCCCCCTGTAAAACAAGCGGTTCCTCCTGGGACCTTTCCTTAGTTCTCCAGGCCTTGACCACCCCTTCAACCAGCTGCCACGGTGGATCTCAAATTCTTGTCTTTCAAGACGGCTTTTTAGTAGCCATTACATCGCCAAGAGAGTTTCAGAGCTCCAAGCATTATCAGCTAAACCTCCTTACTTGGTCTTTCATCCGACCGTGTTTACCTCAGGACCAACCGCCCTTTCTTCCTAAAGTAGCTTCTGAAGCAAACATTAACCAATCCATTAACCTCCCTGTTTTCTTCCCTAAATATGAAAACAAAGGTGAATACAAGCTTCACTCCTTAGATGTTCACAGGCAACTTAGATTTTATTTAAACAGAACGGCTGGTCATAGGCAATCCGACCAGCTGTTCATTTCCTTTGCTAAATTTAATTTGGGCAAGCCAATTTCTAAAGTATCTCTGTCTCGCTGGATTTCACAGTGTATCTTATTGGCTTATCAAGCTTCAGGAAGGACCGCACCGGAGGGTGTACACGCCCATTCAACCCGGTCAGTATCTACCTCGGCAGCCTTTAAGGCTAGGATTCCTCTAGATGATATTTGTGCAGCAGCCACGTGGGCTTCATCTCATACTTTTATTTCCCACTACAAGTTGGATCTTGCATCTAGGGGTAGAGCATCCTTTGGCTCCGGTGCTCCGGAATATCCTTCCATGATGGCCGCCCAAGATTCAGGTAGCTGGCGACTCTGTCCCACAGGTTGCAGACAAATGAATGTCCTACTTCAGATTTAGAAGTTATGTACTCACCATAACGTTCCATCTGAGTAGGTGTATTCATTTGTCTGCAACCATCCCGCCCTCCTATCCCCCTGGCCTTTCAGTTTCCTGCATATTATGTGTTACCCTTTTCAGGATGTTCTTGCTGTTGGCAAACTCGATCTGAGGTCATGAGGGTAGAGCAGGGTATTATGGGTGAGGGGAGGAGCTGAGAGCTTGGATCCATAGCTGGTAAACCATGCCGGTTCGGATCCGATATCGGATCCATAACCCACAGGTTGCAGACAAATGAATACACCTACTCAGATGGAACGTTATGGTGAGTACATAACTTCTAATTCCATAGCATTTGAGTTATAAATTCTAGGAACCTTTGGGCTTGGGTGTTGGAGCTAGAATAATGCTCCCAGTCTATGTTTGGGTAGTTGAAGTCGCCCAATATAATGGTGTTTGGAGAGACCTTCATATTTTCCAGTGTTCTCAGGAAGGCTGAGTGGGGTTCCAGGGTTTGGGAGGGTGGTCTGTAGCAGGCTATAAACTGGAAGGCAGTTTTACCCACTGTTAGTTGCATATGGATAGTCTCTGATGCTTCGTGCTGTGCCACCAACCTAGAGGTGTGGGTATCTTTGACGAATATTGATACTCCTCCTCCTTTTGTGGTTCGGTTCAAGTTTTGGGGCCGAAAAGTATGGTATGAGGTATAACCTGGTAGTGCTGGGGTGCTCTTGGGAGCCTTGAACCAGGTTTCTGTTACTGCACAGATATCGATGTTCTCCATGCTGATGAGAGTTTTGAGTGCGTGCATCTTGAGGTTTAGACTTCTGGCATTGAGTAGTATTACTCTTAGTTTCTTATCCCTTGTGATACCTATGGAGGTGGGTTTGTCTTTTGAGCCTTGCCTAAAAAAGGCACTATGGGGGTAGCAAGAGCCTTTGCCAATATCTGAAAGCCCAGGGGTGACAGGTGCAAGCCGTCCCTAGCGAAGCATTGTGGCTTGTCGAGCATGTCATCCCAGGCTGACAGGCATTGGATCCCCTTTGAATGACACCAATACTTAAGTCAATTGTTGAAATTGATCATCTTGTCTTCATATTGTGGCATCATTCTTGGTGAGGGTAAGATGCTACTCAAGGTCAGGGTCATACCGGCCTGGGCTACATGCTCAGAGAGCTCCTCTATGTCTCTTTTCATGTAGTCCAGGGAGGTACATCTCAGGTCATTCACACCAGCATGGACAATGACTGAGTCATATTTGTACTTGCCTTGGAGTGACCTGAGTGCTTGTGTTATGTGGCGGATCCTAGCGCCCGACAGGCAGCTCACCGTGACCTTCTCCTTGTTCAGCCTGGTGAGCAGGACGCCAGTGTGCCTGACGATAGAGTCACCTATTACAAGTGTATCAGGTGTGTTGTTTAGCCTTAAGGGCTGTGACTGTTCGGCACACTGGCTTTGTGAGCTATGTGTTGCACGTGTTTTGTTTTGGGGTAGCGGTTGCTTGGGTGTCTGCTTTGGAGGTCTCTGCTGCTTAGGCAGATTTTTATTTAGAGCCTCGAGTATGTTTTTGTGTGTTTGTGTTTGGTTTGCTGTCGTGGTAGGTCTATGTGAGACTGGAATTGTAGTGAGTGTGGTTTCCTTCTCCTCCTGACTGGTTACGCCAGTACTGAGTTGAGAGAGCTTAGCCTCCAGTTTGGCTATATGGTTGCATCTCTCACATGTGTTGGAATTTGTTGGGAGGAGGAGAGGGTTGTCTGTGTACATGAGGCAGTTGTAACATTGCCTCAAAATTCCCAGATTCACCAGCTGGACCGGAGAGGAGATTGACAACTGACTTTTGGACATGCTAGAATAGTATTGGGAATTCCTTTATAATTGAAAAAAAGGGCCAATGGGGAACAAGGTACTCTAGGGGAGTTTGTGAGGGTGTAGTGCTTTTAATTTTTGGAGTTCTATAAGGTTATTAGCAGAGGAGAGAAAGTTGAATCATCAGCATATTGGACAAGAGTGCTATGGTGAGAAGCAATATGAAAGTTATTGATAAAAATATTAAAAAGGAGGGGGCCAAGTATAGATCCCTGGGGGACTCCTGTATTGTTGAGAAGGTATTCAGATTGCATATTGAGCCACTTAACAGATTGTTTCCTATTATTTAGATAGTTGGAGAACCATTTTTCCTATTGTTTAGATAACTGGAGAACCAAGTGAGGGTATCACGAGAGCAACCAATGGAATGAAGTTGTTGTAAATGCTTTGGATGTGAAACTGTATAAAAAGCCTTAGATCCAATAGAATAACTCAAATGGACAGACCAGCATCGAGAGCTTTAATTATGGTATACTGGTAATTGAAAGTAATGTCGTGGTGGTACTATGTCTGGGGTGAAAGCGGTGTTGTGTGGGAGTGAAGGGAGAGAAATCAACCAAGTTTAAGAGGCAGGATCTGCCCTTAACAAAGCCGAACTGGGTAGGATCCAGTGTCTGTACTTCCCCAATATCTTTATTTATGAGGTCCATGATGATCCTTTCCATAGCTTTGCAGACCAAGCTAGTCAGGCTTATGGGGCAATAGTTTCCAGGATCCGTTGAGGCACCACCTTTATGGAGAGGGACCACTGTTGCTGTACGCCACTCTTTGGGCACATATCCTGTAGTAAGGCTGAGATTGAACAGTAGTTTTATGTTTGGGTTTAGCTCTTCTTGGAGTTCATGTAGGACGCAGCCCGGGACACAGTCTGGTCCCATTGATGCTGTGTTTTTTGCTTTGGAGAGGGCGGCTCTTACCTGAACATCTGAGATGTCAGGGGGCAGCACTCTGCTGGGATAGATATTTGCCCTTTTGGTGGGGAGGGGGGGGAGAAGTTTGCGCTGAACCTGTCAGCTAGGATGCTGGCAATGTCTGTGAGTTCTGTGTATTTTTTGTCATTTTGGACTAATTCTGAGCATATCTGGGAATTACCACCCAGGTTCCTAACATAACTAAAGAAAGCCTTGTGATTATCCTTAGTGTCCTGTGCAATTTTTCTCTTGAAGCAGGCCTTAGACAATTTTATGAGTGCCCGTAGTTTTTTGCTAATACTGATCAGTGATGCCTTCCCTTTTTTGGGATTTTGCTCTATCATTTAGTAGCTTCCTCCTTCTATTGTATAGTTTGTTTATGGTTGGGGTCCACCAGACAGGACGTCTGCCTTTGGAGGATTGGGTCTTGGTAGATTAAAGCAACACCTCTGCCTTTTTTATGAAGTCTGTCTTTTCTGAGAATATTAAAGCCTGAGGGAATAATTTCTGTGTCAGTGATGTATGGTTTTAGCCAGGTTTCAGTGACTGCAATAATATCGGGGGAGATGAGAAAGCCAGGGTTGAAATTCTATAATTTTGTTGCAAATGCTGCGTATGTTAATAGTAATAATGATAATGAGAGTAGGTATCGCTAGACCAAGGGTTGGGGTGAATATCACCAGGTTGAGAGAGAGATGTATTAAAAGAATTTGATGTTACAAATACAATAAGTGGTGTTTATGTTCATAGGTTGGTACTAGGCTATCGGCCCGAGGGCCTATACAAGCCTAGCCATAACAATTCCTTGGCTATTTCTTCCCACAGTATTTACTTCCCTGGACCCCTGTCTAGCAGGGCGACTGATGTGATCCCTGGGGTGAATTTCCTATCTCCCATCCAATCATCAAGGTTCCTTTTGAAGATGGCCAAAGAGTCACTCTGCTTGACATGTATGGGCAGTCTGTTCCAGAGTCTGCGGAATCTCTGGGTCAGGAACCTATCCCTCCAGCATGTTTTGTTCATTGTGATGACAAGGTTTAGATCCCTGGAGCATCTGTCTCTGAGTGATTGGGATTTTTTTTAAGTGTAGCATGTCCAACAGCTCTGGGTCTGACATGGCCTTGTATGTTAAGCAGAGATCGTCTCTGAGTAGACGATGTACATCAGAGTATAGGTGGAGTTTTTTTTAGACTGTCAGCATAGGGCATCTGCTTTAGGCCTGTGATTCTTTTAGTGAGGTATTTCTGCTGCCTTCCAAGTTGTTGCAGATGTCTTGAGAGGTACATACCAAACGGGGCGTTGTATTCTATAATGGGTCTAATGAGGGATGAGTACAGTGGGACAATGACCTCCTTTTTTCTGGACAAAAAGTCCTTAGTGATGAGGTGTGCCACATAGAAGGATTTCCTGACTGTTGTGGCGATGTGGTTATCAAAGGTGAGACCACTGTCCACCTGTGTCCCTAAATCTCTTATCACACTTTCGGTGTTTAGTGTACTGCCACATTTGTGGTAATTCATGGGTACATGTTTTTTCCCAAAGGGGATAACTATACATTTCTTGGCAGTGAGCTTGAGCTCATGGCTCTGGCAGCAAACATCTGTTTCTGTAAGGCTCTTTTGTGGAATATCCACATCATCTGGGGATTCAATAATGGCTCCCAGTTTGCAGTCATCTGTGAACTTTGTTAGCTAAAGTCCCTTAGTGTTGGCCTGTACTTCAGAGAAGTAGATGCCAAACAAGAGTGGTCCCAGGACTGAACCCTGAGGTACTCCACTTGTCACTTGTCTAGAGCTGAATTTGGAGTCTGCTACATTTACAGTGTGGTTCTGTCAGTAAGCCAGTTGGCAACCCATCGAGTGATGTAGGGATTAATGCCTAGCTTAGTAAGTTTATCTATGATTCCAGAGTGGGGGGTGGTGTCAAATGCCTTGGCGAGGTCCAGATAGGCTGTGTGGACCACTTGTCCACGGCTCTGTCTGGTGACTGATTCGAATAAGTCAATTAGGTTCAGGAGACAAGATCGGCCCTTCACAAACCCAAACTGCATGGGGTCCAGTGTTTGAAGGTTGCCAATGTCTTTGTTTATAAATTCCATGATAATACGTTCCATGGCCTTGCAGATCAGGCTCGTCAGACTGATGGGGCGGTAGTTCCCGGGATCCAAGGTGGATCCCCTCTTGTGGAATGGGATAACTGCAGCTGTGCACCACTCAGTGGGCATGAAGCCTGAGGTGAGGCTATGATTAATCATGACACTTAGGTGAGGTGCCAATTCATTTTGTAGTTCATATAGTACACAGCCTGGGATGTCGTCTGGTCCATGGATGCTGTATTCTTAGCTTTGGAGAGTGCGTTTGCTACCTGTGTGGCCATTATTACCAGAATTTGGCAATCTTTTGGCATTGAGATGGGCCCTTTAGGGGGTGAGAGGGGTGTGAAGTTTGCACTGAATCGATCTGCCAGGATATTGGCAATATCCTTGGGATCAGTATATTTAATGCCATTCTGTTGTAGCTCAGAGCAGATCTGAGCATTGCCATTTAGATTCTTGACATAGCTATAGAATGCCTTGTGGTTGTCTTTGGAATCTTTGGCAATTTTATTTTCCTAACTAGCTTTGGAGGATTTTATGAGGGATCTCAGCTTCTTACTGAGGTGGGTAAGGGAGTTTTTTGCATCCTGGGATTTTCCTCTCTTCTGTAACAGTTTCTTTCTTTTGTTGTAAAGTTTGTTTATGGCAAGGGACCACCAGATTGGCTTTCTTTTTTTGGAGGAGAGCCTCTTGATTCTATTGGGTTGGCATGATTCATGCACGAGTGGATGTGCTTGTACAGTGCCTTAGTGTAGGATTCAGCAGTCAAACTTTCATTTCCCATCTGCATGGGTGTCATGAAGTTTGTCACTTCTGACTTGAGTAGCATGAAGTTGGCTTTGGAGAAGTTTTTTACAGAGGTTTCCTTACTGGGGTGGGGTGGGGGGTGGGGGTTGTGGATGTCAAGGATGATTAGGTTATGGTCAGACCTGACCAACAAGGGGATGACCATATGTGTGGATCATCGATTTCCCATGTTGGTAATGACTAGGTCTAGGATATTGGATTCCTTGGTGGGACTAAGGATTAGTTGATCCAGGGCATTGGAATTTATGAATTTCATGAACCGTTGGGCAAAGGTTGTGGTACATGAGTAGTTTTCCCAGTTAATGGCAGTGTAGTTGCAATCACCCAGTATTAGGGTGTTTGGTTGTATCTTAATATTTTCCAGTATGTTTAGAAAGGTGTAGTGAGAATCTTGGAGGATGGTGGGGGATCTGTAGCAAGCTACAGTTTGGATTGCTGTCTTACCTAGTGTTAGTTGAACCTGGAGAATTTCAGATGCATTGTGTTGGGCAACTAGCCTGGTGTTGTGAATATCCTTGGTGAATATGGACACTCCTCCATCTTTAGTGTTTCAGTCCTGGTTTGGTGGCCGAAAAGTGTGGTAAGATTTGTAGCCTGGTTGCAGGGGCAAATAGTATGTCTTTAGATTTAATATTAACAGGAAGGAGTTTCAATTTTGTTAGGAGGAGATTGTTGCAGACAAACAGAGAAGATGAGATGTTCGAGAAACTGCTGATATTTATATGTGGTGGTGTGGATAGGGTGGGAGAGTATTCATAAGGTAAATATAGAATGGTGTGGTAGGATGTGCTATAAAGTAAAAGGAGTAAGAAGGGGGTGAGGGTAGTTAGAACATTAAAAGGTCGTAAGGACAACGGAATTGTAAGGTGTGGAAATACAACAGTATAACATATGGGAAAGAAATGGTAGAGTTTAAGGAGGTAGACAACTGATAAGGCAATAGGACGATCAATGTGGCAACAGATAACAGTAGTTGTAGATAATTGTGGGAAAGGTCATTATTAAGGCTATTGATTGGAAGGAAGGGGAGGAGCTAAAAGGATTATAAATGTAATGAAAGAGGGGTAGCTGGGAATGGGGGTAGGGAATGGGAACGGAGCAGGTTGTGCCCATCCTGAGATGAACGATCCTACAAAAACCTATCTACAACAGAAGTTTTAACTTAAAGTTTCACCTTACTTTAGTGCAGAAAGGACAAAGATAAGGTAAGTAAATGAGGACAAAATGTACAAAAGGACTAAGTAAAAGTAAATGAGCAGTGTAAAACAGCAGGGTACAGGTTGTGCAATGAGAGAGAGGCTTTCTATTCTGCTCTGAACATTAGTAAGGGAGAGTTAAAATCACAGAGGAAAAACACACCAGTGAGGGTCTGCAACAGAGGAAACAGGTCGCTACTGCAAAAATTAATAGCCAAGATATGTACTAAGCTATGGAGTCAGAGATGAAAAGGGCACAAGAATAGAAGCATAGCTGTTGACTGCAGAGAGAAAGTGCAGGAAATATAGGGGGTAGAGGTAGCCGAGTTGCCCTAGCGACATGCTCCAGTAACTAAAAACTGAAACAGCAAGGAAACCTTTACAGCCAGTGGAAGGCGCACATACATTTGTTTAAGTATTGATGTTCTATGCCTGAGTTGCAGTGGAAAGAACTGGTTGCGAGGCTGTAAGGTCAGAAGGGCACTACTGGTAGCCTTCAGAGTTATTGTTTGGGGAACTAGAGTGGAAAACAGAAAAACAAAAATTAAGCAGGAAGTGTGATAGCTTAAAAGAGGCAAGTGTCTAGGAGTGGACAAGACAGAAAAATAAAGTCAGAACTTGAAACAGATCACTAATTAAGCATTACAACAGTTATTAAGCAAATTCACATGGAAACATTAGACAACTATAGCATTTCCCAAGTAATGTGCAGCGGTAGCAGTATAGGCATAAAGCAGCAGAAAGAGATAACAGTATGCAAGGCTAAAACAAAAAACTGAAACAAAGGATATAGGCAATCTGCCGAAAATGGGCACAAATAATAAAATAGTCACAGAAGTAAAAAGTCAACAGTTTTGCAAAGTAGTCCAGTACAATCAATTCAACATTACCATAAGGCAGCTGCCCAAAAGACTACAGTATGATCAGGAGTTAAATATTTACATGAGCAAAACATAGGATTATTACAAAGGATTCAAGGATACAGCAGTGGCGCTCTGATAACAGCAAAATCGCCTCTAAATGGATAGACCAACTGTTTGTGTGGGTAATCAATCAGTTCAGTTGAGACACCATGATGTGGAGGTACAACATGGATTATATCAGATATGTTAGAAACACAGTAGAACATTGCATACTATATTGAAAAATCAGAAGCACCGTGACACAATAACTGTACACTATATGCAAGGAGTCTCTGGTTTATACAAGACAATTTAAATAAAACACAATTTTGCTAGTACACATTAGCAAGTTGGAATAGAACTGCTCAAATGTTGAAGTACTTGCAAGAAACACGCTGGTTAGGACACGCTCAGTGGTGGGGAAAAGTGCAGTTTAAAAATGGTGCCCTGGAAAAGCCGGAAATAAAACTCGCATAATTAGGGAGCCTGGACAGGAGAAGGTGGGGGCTGAGCAGCACAGAGGAAAAGGAGACAGATCAGGAAAACCCCGTGCCCACCCTGAGATGGATGATCCCACAAAAAACTATCTGCAACAGAAGTTTTAACTTGGATAAAGTTTCACCTTACTTTACTGCAGAAAGGACAATGATAAGTTAAGTAAATGAGGACAAAAAGACTAAGTAAAGGTAAATGAGCAGTATAAAATGGCGGGGTACAGCCTGTGTAATAAGAGAGAGAGAGAGAGAGAGAAAGGCTTTCTATTCTGCACTGAACATTATAAGGGAGAGTTAAAACAGCAGAGGAAAAACACAGCAGTGAGGGTCTGCAACAGAGGAAACAGATCACTACTGCTAAAATTTAATAGCTAAGATATGTACCAAGCTAAATGGGGTCATGGGGTCAGAGTATGAAAAGGACAGGAGAATAGTAGTGTAGTTGTTCTGTAGAGGAAAAGATCAGGAAATATAGGGGGTAGAGGTAGCCGAGGTGCTCTAATGACATGCTCCAATAACTAAAAACTGAAACAGCAAGGAAACATTTACAGCCAGTGGAAGACACACATACATTTAAGTATTGCAGTTCTATGCCCAAGTTGCGGTGGAAGGAACCAGTCACGACGCTGTAAGGTCAGAAGGGCACTACTGGTAGCCTTCAGAGTTGCTGTTTGGGGAAAAGGAGCATGCTGATTAGGACATGCTTGATAGTTTAAAAATGGCGCCCTGGAAGAGCCGGAAATAAGAAAGCTTTCTTGGCGTGAAACCTCTGCTTTGTGGTGTCTGCAGTTGTTGCAGGTGTCTGGTGAGGTACATGCAAAAGGGAGCATTGTACTCAATTATTGGTCTGAGAGCTGAGTATAATGGAATTATAACATCCTTAGATCTAGATGTAATGTCTTTTACTTAAGGTGTGCCACATAGGATTTCTTTACTACTATGGATATGTGGTGGTCAAAGTTCAGATTGCTATCAACCTGAGTACCCAGATCACGTACCACTGGGTCTACACCGGGAGGGGGTGTGGAGTGCTGTCTGTAGTGTAATTTGCAGGGATGTCAGCTTTCCCAAAGGGAATAATAATGCATTTTTACATTTAGCTTTAATCCGTGGCTTTGGCACCAATCATTTATCTGTGTTAACCCTGTCTGCAGTATATTAACATTGTTGGGGGACTTCGTGATTGCTCTCAATTTGCAGTCATTGGTGATCTTGGTCAGCCACATGCTGTCCATGTTTGCCTGGACTTTTGAGAAATAAATTCCGAACAGTAAGGGACCCAGCACAGAACCCTGTTATATGCCACTGGTGACGGGCCTTTTGCTAGAGCTGAATTCACCCACTTTGACAGTAAGTGTCCTGTTAATGAGCCAGTTGGCTACCCATCTGGTAATGTAGGGATTTATTCCCAGTTTGGAGAGTTTCTCTGTAATACCCGAGTGGGGGATTGTGTCAGATGCCTTGGCTAGGTCAGGATAGGTGGTATGCATGGTCCTTCCCTCATCCAAAACAGTGTAAGAAACTTCTCTGTGTGGAAGATTTTCAGTCCATACATCAGTAGTTAATCACTGTATATTAATCAGATCAGAGAATAGTAGTAGAAGTAGCAAACTTAAACTCGTCTTAAGTAAAAAAAAAAAAAAAATATATATATATATAAATATATATATATATATATATATATATATATAAAATTGTTACTAAGTATTCAAAAGTAATCCAAGCAAAGCAGGCAGTCTGTTTCCAGTTGAAAATCCTTTATTAAGTACACAGACAAGCGATCCAAGTAAAACAAAAATAGAGTAATACTTTCCTCACAAGCTTTCTATATATATATATACTTTTTATCAGGCAAGGGAGTGGTTTATTGTGCTGTAAAACAGTGTTATTGGTCTTCTTGTCTTTCGGCTTTTCCCGGTTAGGGGTCGCCACAGCGGAACTCCGGTCTGCTAATGATTGGCAGTTGATTTTTACGTACCGTGTTGCCAGCCCTGACGCACAACCTTCAACGAAGGAATGCCCATTCACGCATGTCTCCATGCAGTAGACGCTCTAGCTGAGAATCGAACCGGACAGCGTCTTACTGTGAGGCGACAACAAAGTGTTATTGGTACACATGTTAAATTCACATCCCTTCCCCCATCAGTGTGACATTCGAGCTGGTCCTGCCCTACCTAGTAGCTGTCATAATAATATAACCCTTATGTATGTATTTTAAATAAAATTTATAATGATGTGGTACCTCTTATTTAACCAGATTATTAAGTCATTGATTGTATCCAAGACAATATACTCATGGCTGGAAATATATCAACCTTAGTCCATTTGGCAATCAAAAAAGATATATAAATATATACATATACACTTTGCATATAAAAAATCAATTGTAAAAATCATATTCTATTTTCATAACCTATTGTTAACAAAGATCGCTTTTGTCCTTCTAGACTTCTTCAGGTCTGTGTACAAGAACCCTAAAAACCATCTATAAAATTAATTAGTTAGTATTGTTATTACACATCATTGTGAATAAAGTGGAAAAAAGTGCCTGGACTAAAAAAACTACTACTGTTCAGTTAAAAGTGTACTGGAACTTAGATAATTAGAAAATTGCCACATTGTTTACATGACTCATTTTATTTTATTTTATTTTATTTTATTCTACCAGTTGGTTTTAAATACCATTTTAAATCAGTTGTAATTTAAGTGTATATTTTGTTTCCATCATCATACATTTTTTCTTATTATTTTTTTCTTTTTCTGGTTCTCTTTTTTTCCACTTTATTCAAAATGATGTGTAATAACAATACTAACTAATTATACAATTATATATATATATTTTACAGATAGTTTTTAGGGTTCTTGTACACAGACCCGAAGAAGTCTAGAAGGACGAAAGCGATCTTTGTTAACAATAGGTTATGAAATAGAATATGATTTTTACAACTGATTTTTTACATGCAAAGTGTATATGTATATATTTATATATATGTTTTCATTGCCAAATGGACTAAGGTCGATATATTTCCAGCCATGTAGTATGTCTTGGATAAAATCACAGACTTAATAATCTGGTTAAATAAGAGGTACCACAGCATTATAAATTGTATTTAAAGTACATAAGGGTTATATTATTATGACAGCTAATACGTAGGGCAGGACCAGCTCGAATGTCACACTTATGAGGGAAGGGATGTGAATTTAATATGTGTACCAATAACATTTTATTTTACAGCATATTAAACCACTCCCTTGCCTGATAAAAAGTATATATATATATATATATATATATATATATATATATATTAGAAAGCTTGTGAGGAAACTGTTACTCTATTTTTGTTTTACTTGGATCACTTGTCTGTGTACTTAATAAAGGATTTTCGACTGGAAACAGACTGCTTGCCTTGTATGGATTACTTTTGAATACTTAGTAATTCTGTGCAATTATATATTTTTTATTATTTTTTTTTTTTACTTATGACGAGTTTGTTTGCTACTTCTACTACTATTCTCTGATTAATATACAGTGATTAACTAGAGATATATGGACTGAAAATCTTCAACACAGAGAAGTTTCTTACACTGTTTTGTTTTTGGACCCACTATACTTGTTTAGTGGGTTGTTTTGAGACTTAGGTTCATAGATTAGTACTAGACTAACTGCCCTTGTGGGCCATTTTAAGCCTAGCCAATTACCCTTGTGAGAATCAAACCCTGCACCTTGTGTCTGTAAGGTAAACACCTTAACCATTATGCCAGCCTCCCACCCCACTCATGACCCCCTGGTTTACAAGCGGGGATACCACAGAGATTAATTCAGGACCTTGGTGACTTTCTAGAAGTCATCAACCATGTTTAATAGGCATGATCTAAAGTAGTAAGAAAATAATTTTATAATGCTCAACTTATAAGTAAGGACATGGCATCTAAGTCCAGGGAGGTCATTGTGCCACTGTATTCAGCCTTTATTAGATTAGACCCATCAATGAATATAATGCCCCTTTTGGTATGTACCTGACCAAGGACGTGCAACAACTGGAATGTCCACAGAGGTTCCTCACAAAAAGAATACAGGGTATAATTACAATGTTCTTTCAGATAATCTCAAAGCCCTATCTCTATACTCTGTTTTCTACAGACTGCAGAGAGTTGATCTATGTCTGGCATATAAAGTATCCTTGCATTCTGCTATGATGGGCCTTTTTACATATCCGCAGAATGAACAGCATCAAAACTACAAGATCTAAGGACTTAAACTTTGTGTACGGCATACATGGGACATGTTGGAGGAACAGGTATGCATCTCGGGGAATTTCTTTTCTCTGGAATAGACTTCCTATCCATGTGAAGCAAAGCCCTTCCCTAACCCTATTCAATTCCAGTGGAGGGGAAATCAAAAATTTATCCCAGGTCTGGCACTTGTGCCTCTGATGGACAGATGCAGCCATTAAATATTGTGCTATATAGCATGCACCTTTTAGTATAACCCCTAAGGCACAAAAAAACTTTTGGGATAAATTTGGTTCATAGGAGATTGCTAGGCTAATGACTCAAGAGCCCTTGCAAGCCTAGCCAGTTTTACCCAGATTTTACCCACTTTTCTATCCCTAGAGGAAAGATAACAATGGTCAGCAAGTGAGGTTCTGACAATTTTTAAATACTGCCCCTGGCCATAAGGGACATGGGCACCACCCCAGGAGTGAATTTGTGATTTCCCATCCACTGGTCCAGCTTGCACTTTAATATGGTCATGAAAGGACTCTGCTTCATGTGAATAGGAAGCCTATTCCAGAGAAGGGGCAACCTATGGGACACATCTGTCTCTCCAGCATGATCTATTCATGTCAGAGATCAGGTTTGCATCCCTGGAGTGGGTAACACTTGTGTAGTTAGTTTTGCAAATATGCAACATTTTCATCAGGGCTGGGTCAATGACTGCCTTGTAGATCAGGCATAGGTCACCCGTCAGTAATTGGTAGAAAACTGAATATGGTTATAGGGCTTTTAATCGGATTGAGTATGACATATTGGTTATACCCTGTATTTTTTGGTGAGAAACTTCTGAGGATAACCCAACTGTTGCAGGTGCCTGGTGGGATATATGCCAAAGGGTGCATTGTACTCGATTATTGGTCTGATGAGGGCTGAGTACAGAGGTACTATGATATCCTTAGAGCTGGATGCCATGCCCTTACTTATAAACTGAGCCACATAGGATTTCCTCACCACTGTGGACACATGGTGGTCAAAATTCAGATTACTGTCTGAGTACTGAGATCTCTCTCTACTGGGCCCACTCTTAGGAGGGTGCTATCCATGTTGTAATTTGCAGGGTATTTGATTTCCCAAAGGATATTATTATGCATGCCTTCACGCTTAGTTTGAGGCCATGGCTCTGACACAGATCATTAGCCTGTGCCAATCCTTTCTGTAGGATATCAGCATCATTTGAGGAATCAGTGATTGTCCCCAACTTGCTGTCATCAGCATACACGGTCAGCCAAAGGTCATCTACTTTTGCCTTGACATCTGAGAAGTATCCCAAACAGGAGGTGTCCAGCTCTGAGCAGTGTGGGTACTCCACTGGTGACTGGCCTCTTGCTAGACATGAATTCTCATAGCCTAATAACGTGTCCTATCTGTGAGCCATTTGGCATCCATCTGGTGACATAGAGGTTTATGCCCAGTTTTGTGAGCTTGTACTATCCAAGTGAGGTATTGTGTCAAATGCCTTGGCTAGGTCAAGGTAGGTTTTATGCACTGACTTGCCCTCATCTATGGCTTTGGTAACTTTCTCAAAGAGGTCCACCAGACTGAGCAGGCAGTACCTGACCTTGACGAAGCTGAACTACATCAGGCCTAGAGATTTCCTATGTTGTTTTAATCAGGTCCAGCATTATCCTTTCCATAGGCTTGCATATGAGGCTAGTGAGACTTGTGGGTCGGTAGTTTCCTGGGATTTATTGATGGTCCCCCCTTGTGCAGAGGGATGACTGTTGCTGTTCTCTACTCTTCTGAGACAAAGTCTGTCTAGAGACTGTGGTTTAATAAAGATCCGAGTGGGTCTGCTAGGTCATGTTTCAAGCTATTTAATAGGCATCCTGGAATTCTGTCAGGGCCCACTGACACCATGTTTCCAGGTTTGGAGAGCACATTGATGACCTGTTCTTTTGTGATAATAGGCAAAGGAATGGTAGGGGATATTTCATGGGGAGTGATCAGAGGTGATGAGGAGATGAAATTTGAGCTGAATTTATTGTCCAGTAGGTTTGTTATTTCTTCTGGCTTAGTATAGGTGATGTCATCTACAGCCAACTCAGCACATTGTTGAGTGTTTCCCCTTAAGATTTTGGACATAACTGAAAAATATTTTGTGGTTATACTTTTCTTGGGTGGCTATTTGTCTCGTATTTAGCTTTTGAAGACTTGACTAGTTCCTGATTTGCCTAAGACTAATGAGGTATCTTTTTCTCTTTTGTGGATTCTCCCTCTTCTAGATAGGAGTTTCTTCCTTCTGTTGTATAGTCTATTTATGCCAGGGTTCCATCAGTGTGACTTGGATTTTCTGGGTAGACCTGGGTATAGTTTGGTCAGGTACTGCCATTTCTATGCAGTTGTTTGTGGTTGTACAGGGCATTCATGTATACTTCTGCATAGGTTGCTGTGTTTTTGGGGTTGGGGAATTTTAAAATTGCCTATGCTATTCCTTAATAGAAGGTAATTTGCCTTGGAAACATTCTTTAGGGTTTCAGGGTTTGATGGGGGTTCTACTGTTACATTTATTTCAAAATAAACTGATTTATGATTCGATCTTACCAATGAGAACATTACGTTGGGGGGGGCCTATGTTTGTGAGTACTATGTCAAGAATATTTGAGCCCCTACATGGAGTGCAGACCAGCTGTTCCAGATCATTTGCATTGACAAAATCCAGGAATCTCTGAGTCTGCATGTTGGTGATCATATATGTTTCCCAGAATATGGAGGGGTAGTTAAAATCACCCATGAGTAGTATGTTTGGCTGAATGGTAAGTGCTTCTAGTAACTTTAGGTATTCGGAGTGATTTTCATGGTTCATGGTTTGGGACCTGTAGCTGGTGATGATATGGTGGGGGAATTTGCTTGTGGTCAGCTGGACATATAGCTCAAGTGAGTCATCCTGCTTGACCAATCTTGAGCTGTGATTATTTTTTATGTAAATGGAAATGCCTCCTTTCATATTTTTCCTTTTCAGAGAATGATTTTAATGTGTAATAGGCATAGTAGCCTTGCAATGCTGAGGTGCTTTCCACAACCTTGAACCACATCTCTGTAACTGCAAAAATGTCAGCATTCTCCAGAGCAAGGAGAGCTTCCAGGGAGTGCAGTTTCTTGTTAAGACTCCTAGCATTGAGCAGTAGTACCTTCAGCTTGGCATTAGAAGAATTTGTTACGTTGGTATGTCTGTTGGTGTGGCACTGCCTAAAAAAACACACTATGGGGGTAGCTAATGTCTCGGCCAGGATTTGAAAGCCTAGTGGTGACAAGAGCAGACCATCTCTGGGAAAGCAGCGTGGTCTGTCAGTCATGTCGCCTCAGACAGACAAACACTGGATATCCTTGGAATGAGACCAGTAGCTAGCTGATTATTGAAGACAGTTTTCTTTTTGAATTGTGGTATCATTCTTAATGAGTGTAGAATGCTGTTCAGTGTGAGACTCATACCAGCCTGTGACATATATTTAGAGAGGTTTATTTATTTATTTATTTTTATTTTACATTTGTTGACCGGGATGGTCTGACTGGATACATGTCCTTTTTCAGCGGAGGCCCGGGGAGAAAAGCTCCAACAGAGTTACATTGAATAATTAGGTACAGTAAATGAGCTGAAAGAACTTAACAAAAACATAGGCTATTTACATACAAGTACAAGACTGCCATTACTATTTCTGAAATTACTACAAATGTTACATTAATAACATATTAGCAAGGACGGTAGGCAGTATAATGGCATAGAGTTAGACAGGATACATATTTTTTTATCACAGTATACAAAGTACTTATCATCTTAGCTAGTTGTTTATGTTTTAGTTAATGGCACAGAGCTAGTCTGGGTTTGAGCAAGGACATAGCCAGTGTGACTTGAAGTGGAGTTTTGGACTATTTTTGAATTGACTTAGAGAAGTTGCAAGCGTGAGGTTATTTGGGAGAGAGTTCCATATTTTACCAGTGGTGTTGGCAAATAGCGCGTCACCACCTAGGTTGAGGGATTTAGTTGTTTGGACAAGGAGTCTGTTTGCAGAGCGAAGGCAGCTTAGATTGGAGTAGGTTCATCATGTCTTTCTTCAAATAGTCCAGGTAGGTATGTTTCAGATCATTCACAACCACATGGACTATGACTGAGTCATACTTGTACTTGTTGAGTGATCTGATTGCCTACATGATCTGGGAAATCCTTGCTCCTAACAAGCAGCTGACTGTGACCCTCTCTTTATCCATCTCGGTGAAGGGGACACCTCTGTGTCTCACAATGGAGTGTCCTATGACCAAGATGTTTGTGTGGTGTTTCACTGTAGGGGTTGCTTGTGGATACGTTGTGCTGTGTATTTTTGTGTGTACTGGTTGGTGTTGACTTGGTTTTGTTTGCATATGGTTTCTGATGCAGCGTGCAAGTGTCTTATGAGGTTTTGTTAAGTTACTTGCGAGTACCTCTGCTTATGTGGGTTTATGTGTTGAGACCTTATCTAGCGAGGAAAATGATGTGCATGTGCTGACAACTTGTTTGTCATTTGATTTGTCAGTATGTGAGAGTTGTGCCTCAATTTTCATAATGTAACTACCTCCCCCGTACTTTGTTTCAAGATTAAGTGGTTGACAGTATACATGAGACAATTGTTTACATTGCCTCAGGATGCCCATGCCCACCAGGCTGGCCACAGAAATAACAGGAAAGTGCCTGTCCATGGTTTCAGTTTTTTTGTTAAGGGTTTAACCATGGAGAAGAGTGGGTAGATTTAACTGGACTGAGATGATAACACACTGACAAAGAATGGGTGCTACATTCTGTTTGAACTGTAGTTATTCAACAAGGGAATGCTGCACTGTGCACAACTGAGATGCTCCTAGTAGCAGTAGGGGACTGGGGAAGGTTTTCTAAGGAAAATTTTAACTCGGAAGTGTTTGCATCTATATAGGATACTTCTAACCATCGCAATGCAGAGAGCACCCTAGCACAAACACTGGGCTTACATAGAATCAGAAAAACATGCTTTGACTAGGCTTATAAAGGCCCTACTGGTTGTTAACCTAGTATACACCTATTAACATTATTTATTGTTGATATTGGTATAAAAAAATCTTAACAATGAATGTGTGACAGACTCTCTTAATTAAAGATGTAACCAGGGATTTTCAAATTGTACACAAAAGAGCCACCAGGCAAACCCTAACCATTCCCTGTGAGTGTTCATGCCCTGAAATGTGTCTTTTTGTAATTAAGGAATATTCATTTTGTTGAATTAATTGACTTTTGTTTATGATGTGAACGAATGCTCTTTAACTTACTATGTTACTGCTGAGGATGGAAAATGGGTAGTTTACTTAGAAGGTGATTTTTAACTTCGATCTTAACAGTAATACCCATTTTTAATTTAGTAGGCTCACTGGACATATAGACCCTTTTCAGGGGTGACCTGGGAGCAATGCCTGGTTAAGTGACTTGCTCAAAGCTTACACAGTAGGCAAATGAGGGCTGAGGGAATTAAATCCTAAACCACAGAAGCTGCAGCCTTTTGTACCAACTAACATATTAAAGTTGTAGCGGTTTAGATATGTCCATTCCTTTAGGTTTGTTTGTGTTTTTTCGGCTTTTCCCGGTTAGGGCTCGCCACAGCGGAACTCCGGTCCGCTAATGATTGGTAGTGGATTTTTATGTACCAGGTTACCAGCCCTGACGCACAACCTTCAACGAAGGCACGCCCCTTTCACATACGCCTCCACACAGAAGACGCTCTAGCTGAGAATCGAACGGGACAACGTCTTGCTATGAGGCGACAACACTACCGCAGCACCACCACCGCAGTATTGCTAAATTCCATTTAAAGTTACTGCTAACAAATACTATTTGAGCATATATTTCAGTGATGTGGTTATACATTTGAATTCTCTCTAAATGCAGCTGCTGTGTTTTTCTCTCATCAAACATGCCATGTGATGCGGTACCCCCCCAAAACAAAACCTAAAATAAAATCAGAAGTGCAGTTAAAAAGACTCAGCAGTACTACACGTTTACTTGACATCTGTAACGTGATATTCTTTCTACATCATACTGTCCACTACATGACATTTCTCGTCTCCTGTTTTTATTTACTGACCTTAAAAATAGTTCTCTCTCTCTCTCATCTCAATTTATCCTCTGCATGGTACATATTAAGTCAGCAGAAGTTAATGTATCTGCAATGCTGTAAGTCATAGACTGAAATAAAAATCTGGAAGGTATTCTGTCTTTAAAGAATATCTTCATTTTTTAAACAGACATCCTCTTCTGCTCTTATGCTGTGTTAGTTACAAAAAGACAGTACTGGATGCACTTTTTATGTGATTTTATTTTTTTGTAAATAATTATTGTCCAGAGTTAACTATGGTTCTATATGGGAGAATACTGTACATTTCTCTGAAACTGTGACTAGCTGCTGGAATCCATTTCTATACACTTATCTTCATACAACCCTGCTCCCATAGATAGGGAATTGAACAGCTATAGACAATCTTCTATCACTGCCAGCACCTACCTGCAATAGTCACTGATGACTTTTCCGCTCACCTCTGCTGGGGGTGGGGTGTATAGCCCTCCCCCCAGTACCCTCCATAGCCCTGCATCCACTCCAACCTGCCAAGCTACTCCAAACCCATCACCTTCTCCTGCTCTCCTCCCACACCTGTCCTAACAACTATTTCTATAGGCCTTTTCCCATGGCCCCAGTCCTTAAGAACACACACTTCAGGACAGACCCCAGTCCCAACACGAGGTGTACATTTCGGTAAAGTGCTTACTTATACTTTGCTGCTTATTTATTACTGGACAATAGCTGGTGTTCCTAATATTGTCGCTAAGCTAGTTATTACATTTTCTGTGCTAGTGCATAATCTAGATCTATAGGAGATTTTATAAACTTACTGTGTATTCTGCCTTCTGCTGCACAAGCTAGTTGTAAATGTTTTGGTGTTGAACTTGTTCTTGCCTCAGGCCGTAATGATATCTGTAATGCTCAATTTCTGTATTGTAAACTGTAAACTGCATCTTGCACAGGTAGTACTGCTCTAGTTCAGCGAGGTTATTTGCTTCTAACTGGCTCTGTGAAACGCTGCAAATACTGTGATAAAAGGCTCACTAGACCTTTATAAACTGGATGCTGCTTATAATTCTAGTAGTTGCGTATCACTAGCCATGGAAGCAACTGTAACTGGCTCGATGAAACGCTTCATTTTCAGAATTAAAGGACTTAACTATTTTTAAAAGGGATACTACTTGTAGACCTAGCAGTTGTATATCACTAGCCGTGGAAGCAACTGTTTCTCAGCCTTACAAGATGCCACATTGCAATACTGCATTTTCCCATGCTCAAACTGTAGGATATTGTTCTACTGTAGTGTATTTACTATTTATAAGTGTATCTGATCCTGTTAATCACTCTTTGGCCATAAACAAAGCGGTCTCTCCAAATAAAGCAGTCAGCATGCCCAAACATATCAGCCAGATTAGTAGAAGCAGCACAATGCTAAGTGTCCACATTACCTTGCAGCCGATAAATAGACCATGTTAGTTTAGACCTGTGCATTATGTCTCTAAAAACAAATCTGTGTAGATAGTTATTTGGTCATACTTTTTTTTTTAACATAACTGTGTTACTGTTGTGTGTTCTACTCTGCTCTAAACCTCATTGCTATACAGCATCTCTATCCCCTTTCTACCCGCTGTACACACCACTCATCCCCTCTTCCCACTCACGCAATCCACCCCCATGCTCTCCCTCTCTCCTGTCAACAGTCTAATCTCATGCACTAACCTCATCTCTCTCCTGGGACTATACTGAAACACCAAACGCTGAAAACAGCAAACGATGTTTCATCGACATATTTTCAGCCAAAGCTGAAAATGTCAAAACCACAGAACAGAGATTTCTTTCCTAGGTAAAGAAATCACTGTTTCAACCCCCCCCCCAAAAAAAAAAAACATTAAACACTTCCAAACACATACACACATACCCTAACCCTAATTATACCCCGCAAAAAAACAGTAAACAACTAAATACACATATGCATGTAACCCAATCATACATCTAACGAAAAAAAAACAGTAAACATATTAAAACATATGCACTTACCTTAACCCGCACCCTAACCCTAAAGTCAGTAACTCTCGCACATTTACATAAAAAGTTCCAAACACATATGCACTTACCTTAACCCTAATTCTATCCCCCCAAAACAAAAGTAAACAACTGAAAACACATACACACGTAACTCAACCATACATCTAACGCAAAATAAAAAACAGTAAACACTTTCATACATATGCACTTACCTTAACCTGCACCTTAACCCTAAGGTCAGTAACTGTTGCACATTCATGCTCGGGAGCTATACCGTACAAGGGACTACACTACACTTCAGAACACGGCAAAGCAACGCAGTGGTCAAGCGGCTTCTTTCCCAGGGAAAGAATTCGCTGAACAGCCACTTCACTGTTTTGTCTGTTCATCCTACATGTGTTGACGAAAATGCATTTGACAAAATGCATTTTCGTCATTCTAATAGGAACCCTCTCTCCTTTGTTTGTTTATTTCAGCTTGCATGATCACAGCTCCCTCCCATCCAGAAAACCCAAACATTCTCTTCTACCTGCAGAAATGGACATTTACAAACTTCCCAAGGAAAAATGAACAGCTGCTGCTCTAGTGCATGTAAGCATCAGCAGGATCCCAGAAATAGATGTACTGTATATGACCTGTTTAGTATCTGTACAGCCCAATAGCTTGCATACTCACTCACTGGGACTACCCTGTCCAAACCTCATTGCTATACAGCTTCTCCATCCCCATACTACCCGCTATGTGCACCACTCACCCCCTCTTCCCACTCACGCTGTCCTCCACTAGTCTCCCGCCCCACCTGCACTTTCACAGTAGGTGACAGCAAATCTCCACAAATTCCCCCCAGAGCAGTACCTATTCCCAGTTATAGTGCTTGCCTGTAAGCAAGCTTACTTTTCCCACATTTTCAGACAGCACCTCTACCTCCGACTAGCTGATGGAATCCATTTCTGTACACTTATCTTCATACAACCCTGCTCCCCTAGATAAGGAATTGAACAGCTATAGACAATCTTCTTTCATTGCAGCACCTACCTGCAGTCACTGATAACTTTTCTGCTCACGTCTGCTGGGGGTGCGCTACCCGCTTTGTTCACCTGTACTCCCAAATCAAACCCACCCCCACTATCCCCACATTTATCTATCCTCACCTCCTTCCATCCTCCAACACACAGTCACCTCATAGCTCCTCCAACCATTCATACTGCCATCTGCACCATGTTCCCTCTCTTACCCCACCTATACCTAGCAATACTCTTGACACTATTTACCATACTAACCTCCTTTACACAACTCCCAAACCCCTATCTCATACTTCCACCTCACCACACATCCAGTTACCAACACACACCATCCCACCTGTCTTCTCCTCCATATCTCCCAACCTCTATTCCTCTACCACAACCCTATTATATAAACTCAAAATCCTACCCACATTTCCCAGACCCACCCTTCCCCATCTCCTCTACCCCAAAAAACACACTGTCTACCCATACTTAAAAGCTCCATACCATTTAAATTTCATAATACTCATTCTTCATCAAATCTCCCTATCTCTCTCCGGTGACGTCCATCCCAACCCTGGCCCAATCAATTCACCACCCACCAACTACCCAACCCCCTCACACTTCAATAACCCCAAGTCCATTTGCCTCACCACAATTAATGCTCAAAGCCTCCAAAATAAAATCCCTACCTTACACGCCTGGCTCGTACACAATCACCCTGACATTGTTGCCATCACAGAAACCTGGCTAAAGCCGGTTATAAAAGACAATGAAATCCTACCATCCAGCTACCAAATACTCTGCAGTGACAGACCCATCAAGAAAGGAGGTGGTGTAGCAATAGTCTACTCCTCCTCCTACAAATTTACCCCTCACACCAATCACATCCCTAAATTCAAAATCTCTGAACTAATTCTAGCCCACCTAAAACTCAACAACCACAAATCTATTTGCATAGCCTCCCTATATATCCCTCCAGGCAACAACAACATCCCAATATTAGAGGATATCCTCTCTTGGTTTTCCTTTAACATCAAACAATCCTAGGCGACGTAAACATTAACCGGACCACCATCAACTCTCAATCCCCTTCTCAAAATATAAACCTCTATAACTACACCCAACTAATTAATTCCCCCACCAGGCCAAACAAGGCTGGAACCTCTGGCTCCATTCTTGACTGGATTTTAGTATCTCACCCTAACCTAATCTCTAAATCAGGCACCCTCCCAGACTCTATGAGCAACCACCTACCTGCCTTCGCTGACCATCACCCCTCTCCACTCCAAAAACAACACTATATTCAAAGCCGCAACCTCTCTAATTTCAACCCACAAATTTTCTAAGACTGTCTAACTGACTGGACCCCCTTAAAAACTCTACCCCTAGACAATGCCATCAGCCACTTTAACAATACTTTTCTCACCATACTCAGCCAGCCTGCTCCCCCTAGAACCAAACAAATCAGATCCAAAATCCCCCCCCCTGGCTAGCAAAAGACACCAGGCATACCGTGATCCTCAGAGATAAAAAGTGGAAACAATACCAAAACAATAAACTACCCAGCGCACTACGTGAATACAAACAAATTCATAACAACATAAAAAAATAATAACCAGAGACTACAAGTCCTATTACAGATAGTAAAGACAACCACAAGACCTTCTATAGTTATGTAAAGAACCTCCACCGCAATACCCATATTTGCTCTGCGCTACTGCACAATGGTACCACCTATACCAAGCCAACAGATATTGCCAATATACTGGGTGACAGATTCAGTACCAACCCCCCCCCAAAGGACCAATCACAGTACCAGTAGATTGCCAGGCACCCAGTATTACTGCTGCACAGGTTAAAACAGCACTGTCCAAGGCCAAGAATACAGCATCAATGGGACCTGACAATATCCCTGGCTGTGTTCTACATGAACTACAATGTGAACTGGCACCTCACCTGTGTGCCCTGTTCAGTCACAGCCTTACCTCAGGCTTTGTCCCTACCGAATGGCACACTGTTATAGTCATCCCTCTTCACAAAGGAGGCAATTACAGGCCCTGGGAACTATCGCCCCATTAGCCTGACAAGTCTGATATGCAAAGCTATGGAATGCATCATCATGGACCTAATAAACAAGGATATAGGGAATCTCTGAACTCTGGATCCCACACAGTTTGGTTTTGTGAAGAGTAGATCATGTCTGCTCAACCTGGTCGACTTCTTTGAGTCAGTCACCAGAGCTGTGGATGAAGGCAAGGTGGTTTATACAGCCTACCTTGATCTGGCCAAGGCCTTTGATACCATTCCCTATTCAGGAATCATAGAAAAACTTACTAAGCTAGGCATCTACCCCTATATCACTAGGTGGGTTGCAAACTGGCTCACAGACAGAACCCACAGTGTGAAAGTAGCTGACTCCAAGTCAGACTGCCGACCAGTCATGATTGGAGTCCCACAGGGATCGGTCCTGGGTCCTCTCCTGTTTGGTATCTACTTCTAAGAAGTCCAGTCCAACATAACGGGACTCTGGCTGACAGTGTCTGCAGACGATTGCAAGTTGGATGCCATTATTAACACCCCAAGTGATGTTGACATCCTACAGAATGGCCTCACTGAGACCAACGACTGGTGTCAGAACCATGACCTTAAGCTCAATGCCAAAAAATGTGTCGTCATCCCCTTTGGGGAAAAACCCAGTTCCCATGAACTACCATATCGATGGTAGTCCACTGAACACAGAAGGCATTATAAGAAATCTGGGAACACAGGTTAACAGCAACCTCTCTTTTGACCACCACACTGCCACTGTGGTCAGAAAGTCCTTCTATGTGGCACATCTCGTTACTAAGGTTTTTGCATCCAGGAAGAAAAAAGTCATTGTCTCCATCTGCTCTTCCTCATTAGGCCAATCATTGAGTACAATGCCCCATTTGGCATGTTCCTCACTAGACACCTGCAACAACTGGAGAGGCCACAAAAATACCTCACAAAGAGGATCTTAGGCCTTAAACACGTCCTTTATTTATTTATTTATTTATATTTGTTGACCGGGAGTGTCCGACTGGACGTAGGTCCATTTTCAGCAGAGGCCCAGGGAGAAAAGCTCCACAGTTAAAATAAACAGACAGTAGTTACATTGGATTACATAACTATTAACAATTTACATAGCAATTACTTACAACATATTTACAGATGAAGAACATAGTACATCAGTAGACAACTAGAATCTTTATCTGTGAAGTACATAACAGGCATTAACAAATGTTACAAGAAGTTCCTGCTGTATAATAAGTACTGGCTTATGAGCATCTGAGCTTGCTATAATCAAGGTAGTGAGTGGAGTGGAAAGAAAGGTAGTGGTTGGATGGGGAGGGTGATATTAGAGTGGGAGTTGCAAGGGCATAGCCAGCATGTTTTTATGTGCGCTTTTAGTAAAATTTTGAAGTGGGTGCATGATGGTACAGAGGTAATTGTGGGTGGGAGGGAGTTCCATAATCTGGCTATGGTGCAAGAGAATAGTGCTTCACCAGCAGAGTTATTGGCTTTAGTGATCTGCAAGTGGTTTTTGTTGCTGGATCTTATGGACTATCTATATGGACAGACTTAAAAAATTCCAATGATTCTCTGTCTCAAATTCCAACGATTCTCTGTCTCATATCACCTACTTAGAGGTGATCTCTGCTTGACTTTTATAAAGCCATGTCTGACCCAGCTCTGTTAGAAATGCTACATCTAAAGAAATCCCAATCCCTCTGCACCACATACTCCAGAGACCTCAACCTCATTACCACAATCAACAGAATGTACTGGAGGGACAAGTTCATAACCCAGAGACTGCCCATGCTATGGAATAGACTTCCCATACATGTCAAACAGAGCATCTCACTGGCCCTCTTCAAGAGAAATCGTGATGAGTGGATGGGAAATAGAAAATTCACACCAGGGCTCACTCCAGTGGCTTTACTCGACAGAGGCACTGGAAACGAAGGATGGGTGGCATGATGCCAGAGTAATCCTATGGCTAGGCTTGTGAAGGCTCCAGGACCATTAGCCTAGTACACACCTTTGAACTTAAGAACACAAAGTTTCAATCCGAACACTCTGCCAACCCAAAAAAGGTTTGGAGTACTATGTCCTCCCTCCTCCATCCCAATAACAAGGACAACCCTTGTCCCAACCCTAACCTCTCCGACCTAGATACAACCACATCATTAAACTCCTTCTTTGTGGACTGTATATCCAAATTAACCTCTAGCTTCCCACACCCCCACAACACTCCCCCCAATCCACCACCCTCTCTTCTTACAACACACACCAACCCCCCACTTTCACACTCAACCCCATACCCACTAGCACAATAAAAAATACTCCTCCAGCTAAAACATGCCGCAATGCACCAGATAATCTACCCACATCCTTCCTCAAAATATCAGCCAACAGCTTAGCCCTTCCTATATCTATTCGAATAAACAGGTCTATGCAAGAATCCTATGTCCCTTCAATCTGGAAACATGCTTTCATTATTCCACTCCATAAAGTAGGCAAAAATAATGACATTACCAACTTCAGGCCTACTGCCATCCTTTCCTCACTCTCAAAAATCTTTGACAAATGTATCCATGCACAGCTCATGCCCTACTTTACTCAGAACAACCTCCTTACCCCCACCCAACACAGTTTCCGCCCAGGCCACAGTACTATCACTGCCCTTCTCTCCTTCTGAGAATGCATCAACCATGCTCGTGACTCTGGCAAACTCATTTCTACCCTTTTCCTAGACCTATCCAAAGTCTGTGACACCGTCTCCCATTTCATTCTCCTCTCCCAACTCTCCCATCTCAACCTATCCCCTTCTACAACATCCTGGTTCTCTGGCTACCTCTCTGAAAGGCAGCAAGCTGTAAAATGGAAATCATCTCCCTCCTCCTACCTACACACCCTCACCGGCATTCCCCAAGGCTCTGTTCTTGGCCCTTTACTATTCAACATATTCATTAATAACTTTCACCACTCCCTGCCCGAGGTCTCCCTGATCCAGTACGCAGATGACTCTACTATCATCTGCATTGCTGACTCCCACTCCGACCTGCAACTAAAGACCCAATCAGCTTTCACTAAAACAAAAAATTGGATGCAGAACAACCATCTTACCCTGAATGCAAATAAAACAAAACTAATGATCTTTACCCCCTCCAGACACTCACCAGTTGATAACACCTTCTTTTCGATAATTATACAAAATAACACCCCCATTAAGACTGTACCACACACCAAACTCCTTGATTTCATCATTGATGAACATGTAAAATTCAACATCCATAGTCAAACTGCCATTAAAAAAAAAACACCAAAAGCTAGGACTCCTATACCCATACAACCGCTATCTGACTCTCTCCACCAGAAAGACCTTGGCCACCACCTACTTTCTCCCCTCTTTAATATATGGCGCTTCTCTACTCCCCAACCTTCAACTTGGCTTACAATCCAAACTGCAGTCCTGCTACAATAAAATCTGCAAATTCGCTACCAACTCCAAAAACTCATCCCACCATTGCAACTCCCTCCAATCTGTACGCTGGCTAAAACTTCCTAACTACCTGTACTTAAGCTTGCTACCGCCTATAAACTCATATTCAAACCATCCTGCTGCCCTGCTCTGTCCTCCGTAACCCCCTACATACCTAACCTCTCACCCCGATCAGAAAATCAAAACCTACAAATCCACATACTGTCCTGGCCCCCTGGACAACTTCTGTTATCATACTCCGTAGCCAAAGTATGGAACCCCCCCCTTTATAACACTCCTAACCATACCACCTTTAAATCCCTCCTACACTCTTACCTATCCTCAAGCTGGATATGCTCCTGCTCATCTCCTACTTGAGCCCCCCCTCTACCATCCTTTCAGCAGCCCTTCCTCATCTCATCACCTTGCAACCTTCCACCCTACTTAACCACTAACTCTACCTCTAAACTCCTATTTTCTATTCTTCCTTTTATCCTTTTCCCATATTACACCTTCCTAGACTGTTGTACTCTGGAAATGGGCACTACCACCCTTCTGTAAACAACTAGCCTTATTGCCAGTCTGAAGCATTCTTACAGCCACTCTGTAGCAGATTCAGCCCTTCATATGTCCTTGGCTACTATCTACTAGATCTACTTATCCTAAATCTTTCTCTGCTTTATTCCACTTCTATAATTTTGTAATTCAAATGTAATTCAAATGTTTAATGAACTACAGACTGAATGTATAATGTTTTGTCCAGTAACACTACAACTACTCCAATTGTCATTAATATGTTCACCCTTTATCTCTGCATCTAACTCTGTGTATATTGTATATACCATGCTTGTCATTCATAATTATTATTGTCTATGAACTTATACAATGTATTGTATTATTAATTGGAGCTTTTCTCCCTGGGCCTCCACTGAAAACAGACTCTTCTTTGCCCAGTGGACTTCCCCGGTCATCAAACTGAAATAAACTGTTCATAGCTTGCTGTTAAATGGTGTTTGTCATGAGCCTGAAGGTAAAACATGTGCTAAAAGACAAACAGTATTTTAAAATAATGTTTTCTGACACCTTGTTCTGAATTGCTACTGCTTTTAGAGATTAGCTTGATTAATTGGAAGCATGCTTTGGAATAGGTAGAAAGGCTGACTTGCCACACTTTGACATGCAAGTACTAACTTGATACCTGGAAACAGGTGTTTTTTAGGAATCAGAAAAAGACAGACTTGCCAACCTTTGACACGTAAGTACTTCAGTGAAAAAGCCAGATTTACACATCTGTCAGACATTGCTTATTTAAACATAATTCCTACATTTAAATATCTGTTAATTGCTACTAATTTAAGTATGATAAAATGTTATTGTCCCAGTCACATAGGTCCATTCACCCAGATACC